>NW_028301576.1:12107500-12257500 GCF_042242905.1 Orbicella faveolata
AGGTGCTTAAGCTGTGTAATAAAACCTTTCCCAGACCAAAATAAGTCCACCAAAATGCCTTTTAGGTATTTATCACAATTTTACGCTGTATGATTTTCCATTAATGGTGATTGAAAGCCATACAGTGTCTTACCATAAACCGTGGCTGATGTCAAGATACCCATCCTCTCCCATTTGAAATGTTCAATCAGATCCCTCATGGCGACGTTCATTCTTAAATCAGACGGAGACATGCGCAGTAAGTACTTATAGCGCTCCAAATTGAAATAGAATTCTGGGTCTGTGGCAGAGGCGCTGATCTGAGGAATGTGGAACTTGGAACATAGCGAGTGCATGGCTTTTACAGCCGTTGAAGTCCTGGGACCGATGATTGCTATCACACCCTCGGAGATGAGTTGATTGGCTATATGAAACAAGCAATATACGTTATAATGCAGCCAGGAAAACTGCGCGATTTAAAGGACTGTTTATATGAAGATCATTAGTCCCTGACCGGCGAGTCACTCCCTATACTGAGGTACTCCTTGTGAGAGAAACTTCCATAGAATTCTTTATAAATAGCGGCGAACTAAGAAATCACAAAGTTGACTCAGGGACTAGATTGTTCACAGCCTCTCTATTTACGCACGCGCAAGAAAAAGCGAGCGGAGCGAGCGCGAAGCACGCGGGGGTGGGGGGTGGGGTCAGTCAAGTCTTCCGTTTTGCACTGGCGTCCAGTCCTCTCGCGATTCTAACCGCGAGTACGATCAGATAAAAATACGAGAAAATAAAGGGCTCTGAACAGTCTACTCAGGGACCACTGCAGAGTAGCGCTGGATAGTAAGTCAGCGTATATAATTTTGACTCACAAGACAGGGACAAGTCGGGGCATATACATAATAAACAAGTAGAAAATGCGCGAAACAGGGAACACCAATTTTTCACCCGCTTTTGCCTGGCAATACAAAGGCTCACCTTTAGGGTGACACGGGCGAACTGGTAAGCGTAAGAAACACGCGCGAGAGCTCACGCGAATGCTATCCTGGGCAGGGCAACCTCGAGCCCAGAGCTTACTGGCACTACGGTCAGCGGTTGGATGAAACGACCGCTGCTCAACGACAGCGAAGTTATCATTGTCAACACACCTGATTTTGAGAACTTTGAACCAATTGAGATTTTTTAGATATTTCATATTTAACCATTTTCTTTAATAATAATAATGCGAACGAGATGCATTAATTTGGCACATGCTGAGTGAATGTCGATACAGCTTGCTTTTTTACTATCAGTTGGTTACTCGTTAGGCAAGCCTTTACAAGCAAGAAGCCCTCTCTTCTAACGCGCTATTACAAGGATATGAAAAGCAAAACAGGAATAACTATCAAGAGAAATTAAAGCTACACTCACGCTGCGATCGCCAGTTTAATTCTATCATTACATTTAAATATCACTGAAATAGCGCGGCACATTCAAGATCCTCCGTGAGCTGAATTTAAGCGAACGTTGTCGCTTTCTTACCACCAGCCATGCAGAACCTTCCTATTCAACTTAAATACAATCATCGTCAAAATTTCAAATATTCAAATTGCCGTAAACTCCCACACGCATTCAAATGGATCGTGAGATAAATTCCTGTCAATTAATTGCTTCAATCTTCCTTGTACTTTAAATAATAAAAACATATTAATTCGTACTGATATTTCATTACGAAATTTGAAGTATCTGTTTTATTTTTTAAATCCCTGTGTAAAATTCTTGCCCTAGCCCTGCAGTCAGTGAGCGCGCTTTCAAATGATGGCGTTTTCGCGCTGTGAAATGCCCCGGTATCCAACTTAGTGTGAACCGGCTTCCAATCAACGCAGGCTATGTGGACCTCTCTGATAAACAAATACCAACAAAAATAGATGTCGATGAACGCTTATTTCACTGAACGAGAAAATATCAAGGAAATATAGTAAGAAGTATAAAAATATACTTAGATATGAGAAACTCACTGCAAGATTAGTAAATGGCTTAACGTCAAATTCGATTTTCTCATACAGCTGCATAGCAGATAGAGCCATCTGCAAAGGTGTGAACCTGGTGTTATACTTACCACTATAAATATTCTCAAACGAATTGTCCCGCGCAGCATACTTCACCGAATAATTTAGAGTTATGTTCGAAAGAAAGTTCTGCTTGTTGATGGAGCTTATGGCGAACTTGAAAATTTTCTCATCGAGGTCTGTGCTATTCTTGGAGAAAATAGCGCCTGGAAATGAAACATACTTTTTGTTAGCTCTCGGCTGACAAAGCTACTCAAATGCTGTGTCTTCAGACAGTTAGATTTTAAAACAATTATTTCGAAAGGTTGTTAATAATGCTCACTCGCTTACCCAGTGTCAAAACTTGTCGTCCTTTTGCAGGAAGTAGAAACAGCGCGGTGATAACGAGTAGCACAAGGCCGGCTGTTGAAGACATATTCACCTAACTTGGCGGATCTGAGTGCTCGTAATAAAATCCTCAGTAACTCAGCAGTGTTTATCAGTCATTCTCTGGCGTTCAGTTGATTCGTTTGTTTTAATTTATGTTATATAAACTGTCTTCACGTCGTATGCAAATTTATCTCGCTGTCCCAAGTGGCACGATAAATCAATCAACAGTTCGCGTCCGAGTGAAAATAAAATAAAAACAATTTGTCGGTGATTAATTAACCAAAAAGTATTGTCCGACAACCCTTCTCCTTCACGTAAATGGTGCTCTTTAGAGGCTTTAATATTTTAGCAAAATACATTGAAAATTTTGTGCAACGGTCTCAATACGTCCTGTGTCCCAAGGACTCAAGATTTTCTTGACATCGGTATTCACCTGTCCTTGAAGGCAAATAAGCATCATTACCAAAAAATAGAACACCACACGCATTTGAAAATTAGACACACTCAGTTTGCATAGATTCATTTTTACAATAACTGTACAACATGTCACTGTAAATCTTTTATTGTTAACGACTGGGGGCATTCTAAATGAAAAGATCATTTTTTAGGCCTTGCTTTGATAAGAAACGGTGGAAAGTCGTTTTCGCATGTACCACTCGATATACACAGGTGCTAAGGAACGGTAAACTTTGCGTGAGGTATTCACATACATTATTCACTGAGTGGGTTACATTTGAACATAAATAATTAATTCTACGTCAAGACTTAGGACCGCAAATAGCTACTTTCTAGTCATAGCGGTTTTAAGCTGTCTGTTTTTCTGACAGTTGGCATTGGTCGTAAAGTTTGCTCCGCCATTTAAAATTCATAAGCTATCCCCTGAGTTTTGTTTTCATCAATTCCATCGGCTGTCTACATGTTGAGTTTTAAAAAATTTAACTGATTTCGCTAATTTCACATAATTGCAAACAGTTCGAATGAATCGAAAGCATTTTGTTTTGCTTAGGAACTTTTCAATACGAGATAAGAACTTGGTCGACTTGAATGAAAAACGAAATCTTTGCCAAGCAACTCGGATCTCCCCTTTATGTGCACATGCCCATATGAAAGTGGCTCCATTTGTTTGTTTTTTTTAATTTAGCAGTGTTAAGTACCGACCGGCCAGCCGAAGTCGAATGTCACTACAAATGAACAAAAAGAAAACTAAAATGGATCAGTGAGTGAGGGCAATATTTCTATGTCTCGATCAAGGTCGGTTAATGCGAATTTTTTATTTTCCTTGCGTAGACAAAAAGGCGGCTAAAATGGCAGATTAATTAATAATCAGGCTTTTAGGTCCTAACTTCTGCTTCGCTCGAGGGTACGCTGTGTGTTTTATTTTATTATTTTTTTTGTTTTTGCGGTTCATTTTCGTTTGTTTAAAAATTTGAAAACTAGATCTCAGCTAGAACTTGAAGGCATAGTTGTTAACCAGCTTTAATTATTTCTACGGTTGTAGGCCTTTCGTCTCTGCACTAATCCGTCACGAAAAACGGAACTTTTCAAAAACTCTCTTTAAACTTGAGGAATTTGAAAACGCCAGCTTTGCGTTTTAGTGTGGACGGGAAACCTTTTCGAAAACGAAGCCTTACTGATTTCTACGGTTATAAGCCTTCCGTCTACACTAATCCGTCACGATAAAGGAGCTTTTCGAAAACACGCTGCTCACCGGCTTTGCGTTTTAGTGTGGATGGAAAACATTTTGAAAACGAAGCTTTTCGAAAACAATGACCTCGCGGTAATTATGTAATTTCCAGGACCTAGCTAGTCTCCTTCAAACACACATCCAAAATGACCGGCCGTGATTGTTGCGTTTTCAAATTTCTCTGGCGTAATTTGAACGGAAAACATTTGATGCGTTTTCAGATTTCTTCGGCGTGGTTTGAACGGAAAACATTTGATGCCTTTTCAGAGTAAAAACGCCGTTTTCAGATTTCTTCGGCGTAGTGTGGACGGAAAACATTTGATGCGTTTTCAGAGTGAAAACGCCGTTTTCTATTTTCTCCGGCTATACTTAGTGTGGACGAGCCTAAGTGTACTGCACCTGCTTTGAGAACAAGCCTTCATAATGTGAAATGAGCTCTTGATGGCGTGAAAATACACATCATTACCGTCCCCTCAACTCCCTTAGCCTTGCAGCTTTGAGCATTCTATTTATTTTAATCTAAATTTTAATATTTTATCGGCACCTTTTTCAATTCGTTTACTCCTTATTTTGTTTCATGGAGAGCTCGAACAACGAAAGCCGCGAGCAAGGAAAGCGAAGATACCTGTAAAGCACTAAAGTCTGGTTTCATTTGACTGGCGCTTCCTCTGACTGAAAACACGAGTTATTAGTAGTTGAAAAAAGGTTGACACTTTCCTTCATCAGATGTGAAATGCTTGGACAGTGTGTACTAGTGAGTAACGCAAAAACTCTCCGAAATCGATTGTCTTTGTTGGCTTGATCATGATAATATTCATTTCATGTAATCCATCCAATATTTTCGCTCGCGAGCGATTGGTCTAAACACGATACGTGACTGATATTCCTCAATTTTCAAAACTGCGCATGCTGTAAAACAATATTTGAAGGATAATCAACACAGTAACCTCCATTTGGCGCGAAACTATGCTCGGACATTTGCCCTTGGACATTATCTGTTCCTCAAAGTTCACAGTTTCCCTCAAGCTCTCGGAACATATAATGGGGCAAAGGCCACCAATAAGCACCCTCTAGTCATCACGGTCCTGGGCCAGTCGTTGCAGTTCTCCCCACGTATAGCCATTTCTCCTCATGTCTGCCTCTAGGTCACAGCGCCACGAGTTTCTTGGTCGGCTCCTCTTCCTTTTCCCCTGAGGATTCCAGGTGAGGGCTTGCCTTGTGATGTTAGATGAGGACTTCAAAAGGGTGTGGCCGATCCACTTCCAGCGTCTTTGAAAGATGCCAATTTCTATAGGCTGCTGTCTCGTTCGTTTCCACAGATCTTGGTTGTTCATGATGTCTGGCCAGCGTGTCTTAAGAATCCCTCTGAGGCAGGTGTTAATGAAAGTCTGGATTCTTTTCATAGTGGTGACAGTGGTTCTCCAGGTTTCGGCTCCATAGAGCAATACAGGCTTGACGATGGTGTTAACGATCCTGATTTTAGTGCTGGTGTCGAGAACTGTTTCCTTGCAGGGCAAATACCCGAGCATATTTTCGCGCCAAATGAAGACTATTGTTTATATATAGTACTGAGGATCATGAGGTAACCAAGAAAAAAGTACTTTAAAAATTTTTCTGGTTGTCGGCAAATTTGCAGCTGTTCCTTTTTCCCAGCAGACATGTGACATGTCCCTACCAGAAAATTTGCTCGTAACAACTTACCAGCCAGCAAACATATGGTCACATATCACCCGAAATTCGCCACCAAGCACACTTGGGAGTGTGATATTCAGGGCGATGTCTTCCTCAGTGGGTGGGGAAAAGATGTGGGCTAATGGGTGTGGTTCTGGGGCCGTATTTGTACCTTCAATATTAAGTGTGTGGTGGGAAGATAGAGACGGCAAACACAACCCACAGGAAATACACCAGAAGTTTATGCGAGTGGCCAGGGCTTCCTAGCCAGCAAGATATCCTACGCTTAATTTACATTGTGAAAAATAGACGAGCTCAGCTCTACCATAAACTAATAAAGACGTTTTCCTCAGTTCCAAAGGAGTCTCCTGGTCTGTCCGCTATCCGACAGAGTGACGCGAATTAAGGAACAAGTTCCCACGAGTGCCGGCTGCCAGTCCTGCACAGCTCAGCCAGATTCCTTGCTCTGTTCCGAAACGCATCTTACTGAGACCATTTCTTGCCCAACCGTTTATCCGCTCATCTCGCGAAACAGTTAAAGCTGATTTCTTAAGCATAGCTAGGCATATACTGGTGCATTCGGCAAGAACTCCTCTCGTTATTCCAGACAGATAAAGTTGGACTTTCGAACTCTTGCAGGGACTTGCTAGGCTTAGTCAGTACACCATGACCTCAAGTCTCTCGTCCAGCCCTCCCAATCAGTCAATAAGGTCACTGTATTTTTCACTAAACTCTTGACAGGTTCAGTGGTAATGGTCGTGTTTCTAATGATTAACTGTAAGGTAAAGGCAAAGTCTGCATACGGGTCAAGTGCCACAACAGACAAGTGCTCATCCCAATTTCAGTGGCATGAAGCGACTGGGAGTATTTCTACTCCCCCCTGGATGGGATGCTAGTCCATCGCAGGGTTACCCTCAGCATTAAGTTCGCGGGAACCCATTTATACACCTGGGTGGAGAGAGGCACTCTGAGAGTAAAGTGTCTTGCCCAAGAACACAACAAAATGTCCCCGGCCAGGGCTCGAATCCGGACCACTCGATCCGGAGGCGAGCGCACCAACCGTGACTCTACTTCCAGCTCTGAAACCATCCTTGTTTCAAATCCGGCTGAATTTGACATCAGACTGATGAAAAAACTTCAGACCAAAAAGCCTCACAAGTAAACCATAACAAAATTTTAAAAAAAAACTGACAAAACTCGTTTCTCAATAGTTTAATGAAGCATCAGTACCTAATATGAACAAGAAATAATTTAAAGACACATGTACTCTATCATAGCGTCCGCGGCTCTGCCGCTGAAACATAACACTCGCGCGACAAATCCCACCAGCCATGCAGTGGTACACATTTGACCGCAAGGCCTGGGGATGAGCTCTCCAATAACACCCGAACCCTGAAGTTCAAAGCCTTATTTCCCCGGCCATCAATAATGATTACGACGGCCAATCACAACCCACAGACGTAACTTAAACCCATTGAAGTTATTAAACTGCAGTTTCCTTGCAAGGTCCTGAGGGTCGCTATGATGATTGACGGCAGCGAAAAACAAAACCGCTGATTGAGCAGAGTTCGTGCGTTATTGAAAGGTGCGATAAATAAGGGGAGGCGGAGAGGAAAGGATAAACAAAGCCCATAATAATCTTTCCCTTCCTCTCCTGTGCCCATCTCATGTAATAGTAATAGGCAACTTGCTAAATAAGTAAGTAAATAAATAAATAAATAAATAAATATATATATATATATATATATATATATATATATATATATATATATATATATATATATATATATATATATATTAGGTAAGCTATATGAATGCGTGTGTAAATAAGAATTTATACTACGAGTGATATTTGAAATTCTCTCAAAATTCACAAGCCTTTTCGTGAGTGCAATTTGAAAGAGTAATATAGACCCTCAATTGCTCAAGCTTTGGTGAAATTAATCATTATTTGACAAAAATAAATATTAAAAGAAAGTTATGAATGTGCCTGCATTATTTGCACTGCAAATAAATTAAAGTTACAATAAATTGGCCTGCTCTAAGCCAATCACAATGAAGTATTTTTGTCGCAAAATACTGTATGTTATGGCAACGCAGATGAAATGCTTGGACCACTGCTATGTAAACCTGCCTACATAACTTCTAATCTGCATCACATTGATTTAATACAATTAAATTATTCTACTTTGAGTTAACTCTTTATTTGAAACAACTATCATTATAAAAACTTTTCAATTTCCATTTGAAATTGTTTCAAGGTTGAAATGTTTTTCAATGCAAAATTCTGTCAGTTCCATTGTGAATTCCTCAGGAGTCAAACCAAAACACAAACTACATGTAGCAGCCTGCAGTGCAGGCATATCGCTTTGCAAAATGTTTGAATGCCAAGGAATACAGAATAATTAACACTGAACTGACATACTGGGAACTTTCTATTCAACCAAAAATACCACAACTTTGGAAATGGGGGCAGTCATGGCACAGAAATTTTTAGAAAATTTCCAGTAAACTCGAAAATTGTTAACTTTATGAAGTGCAAACCCTGGAAATCAAATTGAACAGAAATTCCAGGTAAGAAAGTTTTGGAAATTAGGTTGTCCTTTATTCAGGAAATTGTGGAAAATGCTCTGCCATTCACCACTGGAAATTTCGGAAAATGCAAACCAAAATTTTTGGTCAAATGGAGAGCTCCCATGGATTGTGTTTCCTAGTTTTAAATACTTCTTGAAAAAGAGTTGGATTTTAACACTTTTTTACCTCAGCACAATCCTGAAAGGAATTATTAATAACTTATAAATAAATCATTATTTTTTGCTCGCAAATGAGGGGTGAATGTTTCAGGTATATCAATAAAATCAAAATAAATATATTTATGCACAGTACTCCATGTTTTGTTTTAAATATTTCAATGCTTTTCATCTTCCTTGTTCATGATAATAATCGTATTATGAACCATTGTAGTCAGTATAAGAGTGTTTTCATTGTCACGCAATTAGAAAATATAATCAAAAACCATTCAGAGGACAAAGTCAAGAAATTGTGATATTATAGAAGATAAATAAAAAAGAAAGTTCTGAGGTTAAGGTGTGTGCATTGTCCCAAAGTTTAGATATTAGTCAAAATGTTACGCACAAATTTACTGAGCCTAGTATGGAGCAGCCATGTGCGTGTTCCTGTGTGGTACACCAATACGGCGGCCAGAAAATAGTGTCAACATCTGGAACTTACTTTGGTTATCTAGGACACTGATTATCTGCATTGAACAAAGAAGCAATCCTATAAGCACTTTTCCAAATACTATAATGTCTTAAATGGCTAAAAATCAAGAGATAAATACATATTTTTCGACAAACGTGATCGTAGCTTTATGCAGCTTTATGTCATGGCAATGAAATTCAAAATGCGCTAGTTTCCAAACGAAGAATGCTATTGAGCTGGAAAGCTGTAAACAGACATAAATTTAGTACCTCTTATGCCTGATGAGGATAAAAACTTTGCTGGTACTAATTAGTTTTGGATTTAAGAATTTGATGACATCACATGAAAACGCTCTATTCTGGGTCATCAGTGCATGATTTCCCATCACAGGTCTTTAATAATATATATTTTACTGCACTGAGCAATTATATGAGCCACTTGTTGCCCTTTCTAGTTTCATGCATGCTCAATGGTAATGATGTCAAAACCGATGCAGCCTATACATGTATCAAGAAATGTATGAAAAATAATCTCGTCTGGGGTTTCTCTATGTTGAGGTGACCATTCTATTCGGGACAACTTTTCTCCACATAAATTCTCCCCAAGTCAAAGCTATTTATTTAGCAATAGAAGAAAATAAAACATTAAATAATGAATAAATGTTAATTACATTAACATTACTATTACAAATATTTAATAATACTTCAAGCCTTAAACAACTGCTTTTAAAATACTCCTAGTAATATATTTATTTCTGAACAAATAAATATTAAATAAAAAATATTATAAATAATAATTAAACTAAATTTTAGTCTACATTAGAATTGCAATATTTTTATATACGAAAAGGTTTCTTCATTATCAATGACAAAACCTTTTCAACTTGATAAAATAATTATATAATTTGCTTTTAAATGGGATTTTTTAAGTGCAGTTCACCAATATGTAATATTAAATTATCATTTACTTTTCAAGATATTCCCAAGGCTGTGATCTAAGAAAAATTACGAGGTGCTCAAAGGTTCCTAACCATGAAATTCTGGGTGCCCAGCACTTTATAATTAAAAGGCTTAATGTGAAAAAAGTAACTTTTTCCAGTTACCCAAAGTTAGCTGTCTGTGGCAACTGGGTGCTTTTAGAACACAGCCCTGTTCCTCAAAGAAATTCTAGCCTGTTGGTACAGCCAAGCTAATAATAACGTTGTTTCCCCTTGAAATAAATCTGATAATAGACTGAATCATCTTGCATCATAATAGACTGCAACAGCAGGAATTATTGGCAATCTTCAGACACTTGTTTTGGAAGAGGTTTTAAATTGAGAATTCTATTGAAATTTGACACCAGATAATTCAGCTGCCCTGATTAGAATCAAGCACGCCCAAGAACATTCGTGACCACACAATAAGCACTGTGTAAATGCTCTTTGCATGACCATGTCACATGATCTTGTCAATCATATAAAAAATGGTTGTGGTAGTTCAAATAGATACCAGGGATAGAAAATGCGTGATCAACTAAGTAACTAAAGATCTCATATTTCAAGGCCACTGACGTTCAAGTGTAAGATGTTATGGCTATCTAACAGACTAAAGGTCTAAAAAAATTCACCAGTTACATGTTGACTTGTAAGTAAAAACATTGCTGGATGGTGAGCTTTGCCATCAAACATACTCAAATTATTTTTTGTTTAAAATTGTCAAACTAAAACTGTTCTAAAATCTTGCCTGTCAGTAACCTCAAAATTGGAAATCTTACTATTACTTACTTACTAATTTCATCATGTTCTTTCCATTTCTGGTGCATATATTTCGCATTACAACCATTTTTTATGATTGACACGGTCAGGTGATGCAGTCATGCAAAGGGCCTACTGCTGCTTAGCTTAACATGAAAGAAATGCCACACAACACATTGTGTATTGAAATGATAGGTCTTCTGACCTTGCAGAGATTATTTGTTAAGCCCACATGCTTTGGAGGCTAGGTTACACTGGAGTTAGCTGTTCATGGTGTGCTCTTGTATCCCTGTTGTGTTCAATACAGCTTGGAGAACTTTATCTGAATTGTGTTGTTTAGTTGTTTGAACTACTCCTGCAACCAACTCAACTTAACATGAGTGGTTTTCAATTAAGTGTCATAAAAGTAAAACCACACCAGTTACTTACCAGTTGACTACACAGTGAATCTCAAACTCTAGTAAAACCAAAACCAATGAAAGTAATTATCTGATTACTTTTGACACTCAATTGAAGACTGCTCTATTTAATTAGCATTTAGACTAGTTACAACAATGGTTAATTAGTGCTTTGCCTGGCATTGACATTCATTAGTACTAATATTATTAAATAATAAAATGTAACGATCACAAAGAAGCATTTTCATATAAGACTATTTTTAAATGGTTGACTAACCCTCAACATACCAAGCTGTAATTCTTTCCAACTTCAGCAGTGAATCAACAAAACAATTGGGAAACAGTGCTTTACAAATGTTCATTACTTAAATTTGGGGAATCACTTTTGAATTCTGAGTAAGTGTTGTCTGTGTGCATGGGTTTATAAACATGCTTACTGCAAATAATCCCAGTACTTACAGTCATTACATTTAATAATTTATAAGCTACAATTACTAATAATTATTTGTATTTTATGTTACGATTCTTCAACATCTACCTCTGCAAGAGATATTGCACTTAGGTCAAACTTTTCTCCTGTGATCCTCTCATACATGCTCATGATGTCCTCACAGACTGTCTCAAAATGTGTGGTGGCGTCATACGACTTGGAAATGAATATCTGTAGTAACAGTGAAAACAAGCCTATGTTAACATACCACACTGAAAAAATTCTCCTTTAACAGACTTGTGAGCCAAGACTCTCACTAACTAGTCTTTAACAACTGCATCACTAAAATAGAAGTTGGGTGCCTGCGATATCCAGGAGCTTCCACTATTGGGAGCCAGCTCCTAGATAGAGACCACCCCGTGGCTGGCATGAGCCCCCATGCGGAAGGGGAGACAGGCCCCGTCACAATGAATTAACAGTAGAAAGAGGGAGGGAAGGGAGGGGGAATGCTTGAAGATGTGCTCCCATGCAAAACAACGCTCACTGTAAACGCTATCACTGTGAGGGCTGCCAGCATGTCTCAGTCCAGGAGCACATGGAATCCTGGTGCATGCACATATCAAAAACACCAGTGACAACCACGGGAATGCAGGCACTCTCGGTTGTTAACTCCACTAAATTGCATTTAACTGCATTTAATAAGACAAATTTAAAGGTCCTTGTCCACAAGCTAGTCTAAAAGGTGACCTCGACAATGCCCTGTCTCTCTCTTGATATCTTTAATCTTGTAGTCTGCATTGTGCCAAGTGAGTAAGTAAGTAAACTGAGTAGGATGAGACTACTTTCCAGCAATACATTTGCCGGTACCCATATGCACCTGGTTGGAAAGAGACCATGTTCAGCCAAATTATCTGAAGTTTAGGGCTTATCGTGAATTTAAAAAAAAAAAAAAAACAGAATAATATCTAACTAAAAACATTGCGACCTTGACGTAGTAATGCTAGGTAATGTCAACACAACTGTCAGGGCTTCTTTGAAAAAGCTGGATGAGAAACAATCTTGAAGTACAGTGTACCGGCAGGCGTCAGAATTTCAAGACACATGTACATGTAGCCGTACATGTATCTGAAGGTCGTCACAGAGTTCAGACCCGGACTCATCAGTCTAAGGGTCAGCTTCCCGCCACTATATCACTCCTCAGGTGTACAAGTACTGTACACGTATCCAAGGAGAAAGAAGTGAGAAAATCATTTACCCAATCCTTGGTACATGTACATGCTCTCAGAGATGCTAACTTGATCCTAAAAAAATGTTGCTAAGAGTATCAAATGTCAAATCAACCACGGAAGTGCATCAAATATTCCAAAATTTTCCTCAAGAAAATGCCAAAAATCGGCCATTATAAGTTTGAAAAATGTTCAGTAAGCACACAGTCCTTTGTATCCAGGAAGTTAAGAGACATACACAATCTTGACCTGAGGGTTCAGTCTGTATTGAAGAGACTCAGGGACTATTCAGGAGAGTTGGCATACTGTAATGATTTGATTTAGTGCTCTCCTTCCAATAAGCGCCCCCTTTCAATTAAGCGCCCCTCTTCGAATGGGTATTTATTAAAAAGCTCCCCTACTTGTATTCCAATAAGAGCCCCTATTCTAAAAAAAATGTTCCTTTTCTAAGATAATAATTATAATTTTACAGTACCATCAGAGTACTTATCAGCAGCGGTTCATACCATATTAAAGTTTTATTTTGAACATTCGGTTGTTTCTCAAAAAAGAAATAAGCGGTCTGTCTCAAATAGGAGCCCTCCTTTGAGGCACCAAAAGCAAATACATGTAAGTGCCCTGGGCACTAAATCGATTCATTATGGTGTACAGTGTAGATGTACTGTGCACTAACATTGCTCTCTTTGCCATCATCCTGTGGTTGAAACTGCTCACTGACCCACACAAACTTTTTGTCAATCTTGCCAAGCAGCTGCAACCCAGGTCCCAGCTCTGCCTCAGGATCATCTGTCTCCACTGTAGTACTGACAATAGCCAGGTATCTGCCTTTGACGGTGACAGCATTGGTGTGCGACATGCAACACACGTAGATATCTTAAAATGGAAACACAACCAAATCAACCAATATAATTATAAATTATTATCCAACTGCAGCAAATACCGTGCAAATAACAGTACAAACATACAGCGATATTGTTCAGTTATTTGTACAGTAGAAAACCTGTTTGCCATACAGGTTGGCACGTGCACGCAAAACTATCACACTTTCCTTCTTTTCAGTGATAAATTTATTGACTACAGCAGTTGGATAATAAATCTCTTATTAGATGTTGTGGTGTGTAATATCGCTTTATATTTTTACTTGCTGTTTGTATTTTGACTCGCCTATGGGCTCATTTAAAATACGGCACAACTCGTAAAAATATGCAGCGACACTACACACCAAAACATCTAATAAGATATATATATCATCAAAATATATTGCACAGACTGTATAGTTTAGAGAACATAGCTAGTCAATCCATACAATTTGCCCCTCAAGGGAAGAAAACACTACTTTGAAATAGCAGTGGTCCCTGCAGAAGGGAATGGAATTTCCTGGGGTGTGGGGGAGGGGTTCTCTAAGACCAAAACATTCAAAGAAATATACGAAGCTCAACTGGAATTTCCTGGGGGGGGGGGGGTCTTGGAAAAATCTTTTCCATGGGAGAGGTATGGATATTTTCTGGAACTACACATTATTAGTAAAGTAAACACATAATCCTGTATATTGATGGCCAGACCTAAAAGGGAGCACCCTGAAAATGAAGTTAATTATTGAACAAGATTTAAGTGTGTTGTTTTTGTTGGAGCAGGTGGCCGGTAGTTCTCTTTTCTAAAGAATCAGACTTCACTAAGTGTTATCACAGCAGAGTAGCCAGGCAAGATCATGATGTAGATAGTGACTTTCCCTTGCAACTGAATTTTTTGGATGACATTAACCCTGGTTTCATTTTTGTTGGAACAATAATTATTTCAACAATTTATTTTCAAAATGACAATATTTTAACTCTAATTTGGAGGCTAAATTAAACGGGATTGGTTTTGGCTAACTGACAGAAAAAATTCAGAATTTGGTGTGTTCAAAATGACTGAGTTTGAAACGGCTGATAGTGTGTGAATGAAAACCAGATCCACAGTAAAAAAGAGAATGCTCTGAAAGCAGTTAAAACTAAAAACTAAAAAATAACTGAAGTTTTGGTCTGACATTAAAGAAGGAGCATCACTCAAAGACATGTTTACAACTGTAATTCCAGCACTGAGGTAGTTAGGTCACGCAGTAGAATACAAGGACTTTGATTTTTAAATGAACAGGCAACAACGGGAATGTATCAAGATCGTGTTTACTCTTTAGCAAACAGGTGCTTGTATCTTATCAATATTCAGATCATGCTTAGTCACCAAAGAAGAGACACTGAATTTGATTTTCAAGGAAAAGCAAAGAAAAATGTTTTAATTCTGCAAAAAAGATCCGATCTTTCTTCGAGAAATGGCGGTGTCTTCTGTAAAGTGAATGTTTATGAAAACAGGATAATTGACAATCAATCAAGAGGACTACATTAAATTTTCTTTGTGTACTCATGCAAGCAATCGTATTTGATCTTCATGTTTAGCAACAAGAAGGACAGCTGTTTGACCGTATTTACTTGATATGTACCCCGATTACGATGACACAGAGCAAGAATGTTACAAAACTCAGTTCACCACTCTTTAAATCATGGGTATTAGGTCTGATCGGATGAGAAGCGTTTTGAAGTGTAGATCGATATATTCACAAGCCTGTAGATTACCTGCAATTGAAACGCGACAAACTAAATTAAGTAGAAGACATCTGTTATGATCAAACTTACCCGACTTTCGGTTGACTTGATTTTGAGGGATAATCAGCTGGCAGGATTTGGAGTCACTAGTATTTGGAATCGGGTGGGAAAGAATGCATATACATCGAACGACTTGACCAATTTTTTTCACCCTCTCGGGAAAATACGACGGGTCAGCGATGACAGCCTTTGTTTTGGCAATCTCTCCTTCCGATTTCACTCCACAAACTGCACCGTTTTCCATGAGGATTTCATCTGTGGGTTTGTTCAGCATGTAGATCCCTCCGTACACGGCTGACAATCTGGCAAATCCCTGAGGCAACTCACCGAGGCCATACAGAGGATACAAATAGGGGCATTTACCGTAGCGAGATAAGGAATCATAATAGAGTTTTATACGTCGTAAAGGCTTCTCGCAAGGCTGTGTCATATACTCATCATCCAAGTACAAAGCGATGGCGTGTCCTGTGAAATCCTGCGTGTTCTTATCAAGGCCGAACTTCGTGTACACATCTTTCATAGTGGATGTCTTCGGGTTGATGTCCTCCCATGTCGTTGGATCGTCGCAGCTGTACTTGAGCACAAACAATAGGAATGCTCGAAAACGTCGCTTCTCAAAAATTCCCATCAGACTAGACGTCAAGGCTTCCTTTTCGTCGGCAGGAACTTTGTATATGGAGCCTCCGCGATAGACAAAGCTTCCCTCGATCTGTTTGAACTGCATGTACCGTGTTACACCAGTATGGACTAGCAACTTGACAAGCGCTCCATCCGCCATCAAAAACTTGGGAACTAAATCAATATTCCAGTCACGGCCATTACCAAACGAGTCGTCCGGTTCTTTAGTTTCGTTGAATTTTTCGTAGAGCTTTTCAAGCGGGTGCATCGAAGTGCTCTCACCTCCATAGAAATCGTTCCGATCCATGTGGAGAACTTTTTTGCCGCCAACCGACAAAACGCCGCTCAGAATACATTCTTTCAGTCCAGTACCGAGGATAACATAATCGTATTCTTTATCCATGATAATACCTGTGGAATTGACCAAAAGGGAAAGAAATCAATGCGATATTCTGTCTAAGACATAGAATGAATGGGTGTTCCACCGGCTAAAATGAAGTTGTTGACAAATTTTCTTCGGTTCTTACACCAATTTCTATTGGGCGATGAAACTAGTAGCCAATCATAGCTCGGTTTAGAAGTTTAGAGGCTCACAAATTGAGCGCGTGACCGCTGAAAAGCATATAGTTTGGCTCATATAAGATAGTTATATGTGATTGGATGAGCTGATTGTACATTTTATTCCTTTTGTTCATTTATACCAATCACAGCTCGCCTTAGATGATGAACGCGTACGCGTGAAATGAAGGTTGTCCCAGACAAACTTCACGAGATTTTTCTTCTTACTTGTGGTGACACTCTTTTTTTCCGAAGCACTTTTCTGTGCCACTGAAAACGTCAGACATCACTCTCGTGTTACTACTTGTATAACAAAGATTTTGTAAATCTAGTGACTGAATTTTCATCATGTGTGGTAAGTTAAGATTCAGTTGTAAGCTTACTTCATACAGGGACTTCCTTCGTTTCCAAGAATATTAATTTCCGCCATTCGATCTAAGCCCAAGCCTCAAATTCTTGTGAGCACAATTTTGAATACATAATTTTCCCCGTTTCTTAATCGACATTGCTTCTTCTCTTTAGGGATATTTGCATATCTAAACTTCTGTGTTCCACGAAAAAGGAAATACATTCTGGAACTTCTGATCAGTGGTCTTCAGCGACTGGAATATCGAGGTTACGACTCTGCAGGTTTGTTCATTTTGTTCCGTCCGATCTCTTCCTCAGTTGTTTTGTCGTTGTGTACTCTAATCACTCATTGTTCTGTTTTACTACAGGAGTTGCATTCGACGGAGTTGGAAAAATGAGGTAATTCTTGCATCAGGTTTTAGAATTGCCCACTCCGATTAATGGGACATAAATTCGAGTATAACTAAATAAACTGTCGTATGCCACAGCACAAAACTCGGATTGTTGCTCGCATTGAACTTAAGCTTACTTGTTTCAAAGGTCTCTTGATTTCAAATAATGTCAACCCGAGGAAGAATCGTAAAGGTTTTACTTCCCTTAGCTACAATTGCTAAAGTATAGTACAGTTTTTTGTTGTGTCTCATGATTATTCATCGTGAGATTGCCAACGTGGACTACCATGTAAATAACGTCTTCGTATCCAAGTGCTTTTTATGCAGTTGGTAGGAATGTCGTAAATCTTTTTATCCTTATTGTTTGTTTTAAGGTTACAGTATACCCTCGAGTCGGCAATTTTCTTCAAATTTGGCTTTTTGGGTCAAAGTGTTGGTCGAAGATTAATCTCTAATTTCTGAAAAAAATTTTTGAAAAAGGCGAAATATTGGGGGGAAAATGGCGGTTTTTCTTTTTCTTCGGAAGTAAGAGTTTACTTCTTGATTGACAGCCCTATGGTGCATATGCAATCAACCGAGACGATTTTCTCGAGAATTACCTGTATGGATGTCACGAATTGACTTCTCAGTTGATCAGTCCTGTTGTTCCAACTACCAAGCATTCTGGTATTAGGTGTAACTTACTCTATTAAGTTATAAGTAAACATAGACCACGTTAAAAACATAAACCACCTTGAAAAAGTAGAAGACAGGGAAGAACAAATGAAAATAGAGCAATGAATGAAGAAGCGAAAGTTCGCAACATGGATGAAACTATAGCTATCATATAAGGCGTGAAAAAAAATCGTGGTAAGAGAAAAGAAAGGTTCTGTAAAAATTTTGGAACTTGACAGCAATAACAGGGATGTTGACAGAGACTCTTCTGATGAGTCTGATATCCACGAATCGTCAGATTCAATAAGACCATTTGAAATATTATCCATGCACAGTTGAGCACACACAGTTGCTCCACAGTGCTTTCTTTTGTTTGTTTTCTTCGCCCAGCCACTCTAGCATTCTTATCCTTTTTAGTCTTCCCCATTTTGTCAGACCAGCTTCAAGAAAAACCAAGCTACAGAAAAATTATTTCTCCTCCTTTAGCGCCTCGAGAGCGTTGCAAAACACAAGGGTTTTTTGGAGATTTGCACGTAGATTTCACCAGGAGGTTAACGGTAGTAACTTTCCCTCCACTGATTGGCTCAATTATCTGAGAACCCAGTTGAAGGCGTTTGGGGGCGGAGTTTGTTTGTAAAGCAGAAGATTTTTCTTAGCGCTGTTTCCTTGAATAAATTTTTTCGCTTGAAGCAGGTACTTTAAAAAGTTATAACTCAAAGGGAGTTTGTTCAATTGCCCTCAAATTTGGACAGTAGCTAGTTTAACATATAACCTACAGAAATGTGTCTGTGAATTGCAAATTTCGAAATACTCCTTCTTCGAGAGCGATTTTTTTATGATCACTCCACATTTTTTTAATCCCATTTCGAAAATGTTCTTTAACTTTTTACTGCAATTGGATATGCCAAAACGCAGACACTTTTTTTAAGCGCTTTGGACCCTGAAACCGAGGAAAAAATTAAATAGGCAAAAAACAAAATTTGCTTTGACTTGTAACTTTCAAAAGGTGATTCGGGTGCTCACATTTAGGGTCGTGAAAAATTCGACAATTCATTTTATTTCAAAATTCTTGGTATAGTTTGATAGCCAGCTCTATAAGCTTTAATTTGACATTGGGGTTTAGGTATCTACAGCTTAAACTGCAGGCGCTACGTCGCTTGCACGCGAGACACCCCTGAAGGTATACGGTAACCTTAAGCTGACAAGAACATCGACAATATCATCTTGACACTGCAATCTATATTAGACCAGGTGTACACCTGGTGTCAGTCTAACAGATTAATAGCCCACGAATCGAAGCCTGAAGCCCTGTTAATTTTGAATCAGAGCTTTATTGGCCCCTTGCCATGGTTAACATATGGTAACAGCACTATCGATTGCCAACGTGGACTACCATTTAAAGAACGTCTTTGTATCCAAGTGCTTTTTATGCAGTTGGTGGGAATGTCGTAAATCATTTTATCCTTATTGTTTATTTTAAGTTGGTAAGAACATCGACAATGTTATCTTGACGCTGCAATCTATATTAGACCAGGTGTACACCTGGTGTCAGTCTGAAGCCCTGTCAATTTTGAGTCGGAGCGTTATTGGCCCCCTGCCACGTTTAACATGTGGTAACAGCACAATCGAGTACAAACTAAATCATCTAAATGTCTTGGGTTAACAATTGACAACAAGCTATCATGGCAAGAGCACATCAGGAACATTGGTAAGTCATTCAGCAAGAAAGTGGCAGTCTTGAAACGGATAAAGTTTTTACTGCAACCAATTTTGGAAACTATTTACTATAAAACAATCATCCCCAGTGTTTTGTATGGTGGTGTAAGTCCGGGGGTTTTGTTCTTCAGCCTTGATCGATGATATCAGTCAAATTCATTTAAGTGTCATTGTCAGAGAAAACCAGGCAGTACTAAAAGATCGAGGTCGGCCGTTCACCTTCATCTTTTCACTGTACAAAAGCTGCCCAAAAAGATTAACAACCATGACATTTGCTGAGGTAGGCTTTCGTTTTTCTTCGAGATATCACCACATCATGATTTTGGGCTCTCAAGCAGTCGAAAATAGCCAAAATTTCGGGCAACTTTAGGTGAGCCTAAAAGACACTTCGCACAAATTCCAGAAACTCTTATTTTTGTACGATAATATTTGTCCCTTTACTGAGATATATTTGAGGTCTTTCACTTTTCGACGGTTTTTAGGAGGTGCCAAATATCACCGCCGAATTGCTAATTAGCGTGACCTGAATTTTCATTTTCAGCAAGTTGTTTTTCAAAGTGCAGCAGTTTATTTCCACAGAAAAGCAATTTTGTGATAATCTCTTGCACTGTTATCAATATCCGGTTGAGTTAAAATTGGTATCTACAAGCAAATCGGAGTAATTGGTCTCGCAAAGTCCAAAAAAAAAACATTGGTCAGAAATATTTCCTGCCAAATATTTAGCGAAAAATATCACCTCATTCTGACTTTCTGTGATTGTTATTCATGATTTACTGAAAGATCTGCAAAAAAATAGTTAGCTGGACTGCAGAAGAGAATTTTTAAGCTGTGACATCGTCGTTAACCTAAGCAAACATTTCAAACTCGCCAAATCCTTACCGTCTAGGCTAAATTTTCCCGCGAAAATCTATTTTTAACGTTGCGCTGCATGGAAAAACAAATTGGATCCTCAGTTTGGTGGTCTTTTTTGCTGTTGTGTAGAACAAACTGCAAGTTAATAGTGAGCGAACCTTTACCCTAAATTTAATTTTGGGACTTCTGCAAACCCCTTGTTTACATCTATTCCTCGTTTTCGGATGGCATGACGTGTTACAGATTTAATGGTAAGACTTCGAAATGTCAATATTTCCTAAAAGTTCCTCCGTGTTTTTGAAAACATTAACTGTTCTTTCAGATCAGAAAAATTGCCTAGCATTGCGGGTGGTGGGTCAGTTTTTCTTCAGTTATTAGCATGCAAACAAGAGGGTCAAGTAAAGAGGTCAGAGGTGGTGTCTATTTGGCGCAGCAGAATGTAAACAATGAGGAAATACAGACTACGACAAAACTCCGCTGCTATTCGACTTACGAAATGATCGAAAAGGACAGACAACTGGAGTAAGCATCTCAATACATGAAATTGTCGCTAGGTCTGCAGGATTGCCAGCGGAAATCTTTCTTGCTATCATAGTCTTTTCGCAGGTTTGTACACCATCTTGTTTTCCGTTTCATTTCCTTCCTTTATTACCTTGTGCATGGAATTGACTTACGACCACTTGCTATGAAGGTGACTTGAAGTGTCTTGAAAACCCAGACCCAGAAAACTCTTAATTTAGCAGAGTTAATCCAAGCATAAGGATTTGCAGTATAAAATATCTGAAACTGTCACGCAATGCACCTCGAGCCATTGTCACTAACCTTGGAATTTAAATGGCTTTTAAGTATAAAATAAATTTCATCAATTTGGTTTATACTTATAAAGCAACCAAAAAAATATACGAATGCTGGGTATTATTTTCGTGATCCGAGCAAAGGAATCTACCACCATGGGCTGCTTTTTTCCCCCCTCTCTCTGCAGATTGTGCCTGTCACATTGTATGGACGAACAGCAAATAAGATGTCTAGAAGCAATCCACAGTAAACACGCTGCGAAAAAGAGTTGTGATATTTTTCGAGACTGAGTTTTCGAGACACACAGAGAGTCTGACTTTTTTGGGTCTGAGTTTTCGTTTTCGAGGGTCTCAGTTTTACAGGTCTGAGTTTTCAATCTTGCAACTCACTCAGCTGGTTTACATGTAAATGTAAAAAATAAAAACAACTTTATGTAATGAGTTCTTAGAAAACTACATCAAATTGAAATGTCTCCTAGGAGAGCAGATTTTTCTTCCACATTCTTGCAAACAGCGTGTGAGTGGTGGTGAGATGGGGGGGGGGGGGGGGGAAGTCCCCTCTCTATTGCCACTATGCAATGGTATTTCTTCGTGGCCTCATTGTTCTACCTCAGCACCCTCCTTGAATGGGGTATGAAGGATATACATACTACTGCCTGGACAAATATCGTTTCTTTTTTAACAATCCATTTCATCATTTCGTTTTATTTTTGACATTCAGATTATTTGAACCATTTTGTTTTTGTAGATATTCTTTCGTTACCATCGCGGTTCTCTTAACACGGATACAACTACATTTTGACTGGGTTAATGAAAATTAATTTGCCTTCGCAAGATTTTTTTTTCATAAACCACCTCAAAACTATCTCAATTAATCTTCAGAGCAACTCAGTTGTGTGCGAAATGTAATTCAATTTACGTTCCTGGATCACAAACATGCAATCTCGTTCTCTACGAACTTTAAATAGTTGTCTTTAACAACAGTAAAATTAACAAGAAATTATCAATACTAATTTGGATGTAATTTCGTTGCATTGAGGAGGTTTTGTGGTGATATGGACAAGAGCGACATTATGTTACTTTTGTTGAAAGTAAATGTTTCAGAGCGGAAAACAACACGGTGTAATAGTAACCTGTGGCGCCAATTGCGTGCACGAGGTAATAGAGGAAGGAAATGAAGCGGAAAACAAGACGGCGTAGAAACCAGCGACAACACAAATGACAACAATGAAGGCAAGGAAGATTTCCGCTGGGAATCCTGACCTAGCAACAATTACACATATTGAGATGTTTATTCCAGTCGTCTGTCCTTTATGATCATTTCGTAGGCTGGATAGCAGTGAAATTTTGTCATAACCTGTATTTCCTCATTGTTTACATTTGACGTCTTTCCTCGACCCTCTTGTTTGCACGCTGATAATTGAAGAAAAACTGACCTGCCACCCGCGATGCCAGGCAATTTTTCTGATCTGACAGAACAGTGAATGTTTTCAGGAACAAGGAGAAACCTTTAAGTAAGATCGACATTTTGAAGTCTAGTCGTCTGACCTTTGAATCTGGAATGCGTCATGCCTTTTAAAAACAAGAAATAGATGTTAACAAGAGGTTTGCAGAAGTCCCAAAATTAAATTTAGGGTAAAGGTTCACTCACTATTAACTCGCAGTTTGTTCTACACAACAGCAAAACAGACCATCGAACTGAGGATCTACTTTGTTTTTCCATGCAGTGTGACTTTAAAAATAGATTTTCGATGGAAAATGTAGCCCAGCAGTGGTAAGGGTTTCGCGAGTTTGAAGTGTTTACCTAGGTTGACAACAATGTCACAGCTTAAAAATTCTCTTCTGCAGTCCAGCTAACTATTTTTTGCAGATCTTTCAGTAAATCATGGATAAAAATTGCAGAAAGTCGGAATAAGGTGATATTCTTCACTAAATATTTGGTGGGAAATATATCTGACCAATGATTTTTTTTTTGGACTTTGCAAGACCAATTACTCTGATTTGGCTGTAGATACCAATTTTAACTAAACTAGATATTGATAACAGTGTAAGAGACTATCACAAAGTTGTTTTTCTGTGGAAATAAACTGCCGCACTTTGAAAAAACGACTTGCTGAAAATGGCAAAAATTTGAGTCACTCTCATAACTGATTCGGTGACGATATTTGGCACCTCCTACAAACTGTTGAATTAAAGCGAAAGACCTCAAATATAACTCAGTCAACTAATGAAGGGACAAATATTATTACACAAAAATAAGAGTTTCTGGAATCTGTACAAAGTATCTTTTGGGCTCACCTAAAGTTGCACGAAATTTTGGCCATTTTCAACCGCTTGAGAGCCCAAAATCATGATGTGGTGATATCTCGAAGAAAAACGAACGCCTACCGCGCAAATGTCATGGTTGTTGATCTTTTCAGATAGCTTTTGTACTGTGAAAAGACGAAGGTAAATGGCTGACCTCGATCTTTTGGTACTGCCTGGTTTTCTCTGACAATGACACTTAACAGCAATGAGAATTATTTACAATCTACCCCATAGCATCCACAGTGTTGACATCATGAACGCTCCACACTGGAACTCTGTTGTTTCATTTTACATTAAGAGACTTTTAGTTATTACTTACAATAATTAGTATGGAAGTACACTGTAGTATTGAACCCCTAAATGACTTAATAACGAAACCTGAGACTACTTATAATTTTAGAAAGTCCTTATATGTTGAGGTTCATAGAAGTGGGAAGATCAGAAGTGGGAAGATCTTCCTTTAAACATAGAGCTGCACTATCCTGGAACCTCCTTCCTGATGACATCAAGAACTGTTCAAACCTGACCTCTTTCAAGAGGGAACTTAAGGAAAATAAGAGTATTCTAAAATCTATCAGTTTTGCTAAAGCTTCCTGCAGCATTTCCAACAAATCTTTCAACTTTAAATATTTTTAATATTTTGATTATTTTAAATGTTGACTTTTGAATATTTATCTATTTCAGCTATCATTATTTTTTCATCCATTATCATTTAATATTTAACTGTATATCATTTAATCATTTTAGATAGTGCAGGTCCACATCTGGACTTAATGTCTTGCCAGTTTCCCAACCTGCTTTACCAAATAAATTATGTATGTATGTAAAATTCCATTTGGTTGAGTCACAATTCTGGGAATTTTCGGAAGTATAAACCGCCTCAGTTAATGGTTAACTGGCTTAAGCCAGTCAAGTATTAACTTTTAATCGGGTTATCTAAACAGTGAAGTCTTTGATCAGTGTATTGGTGGTAATGGACAGCTGTTATATTTTGTTAATATATATTTTTTAATAGTATATTCAGATGTGTTTATTGATGCATGCACTTCACAAGGTAATTAAAAAGTCATTATAAGTAGAAAATTACATTATCATGCTTGTCATTGTGTAAGATGAAAATGTTTTTGCCAACTTGTCATCATTTGTTATGATTATAATTACTCATAAATGAATCTACAATAACTTATAACTGATTTGTGTTGGGTGGTCCGGAATTCAACTCCTCCACGTCTTGTACATAGCCAACTGATCAGCCCCCAACTAGTTGGGATTTTTTAACAACTTTCTTTTTATTTGCACTATTTTGTTGTTTATAAATTTTAAAAGGGTCACAATCAGGGGTGTCATTGAATGTTTTCAGCAGAAGGGCAACTGGTTTAAACAGGCAGGCAAAGTGTTTTGATTTGAACTTCTTCATAAGAAAAAAATTCCTTAGATCATCCAACCAGGCTGGCGAAATCATCCTCACATTCAGTGAATTTTCCCGGCCCTTATTATGAAACCCCTCCATAATGTAAACTACTGTTCCTGTACGTATCCCCTTTGTGACTACATGTAGGTATTGCGTAAGGCCTCTACAGGGCACCTCCATTTTTTCACAGTCTGTTGCTGCGAAATCAATATGAACTACTTGAGACACCAGTAAATTTGTATAAACCTTATAAAATTTTTTATTTATTTCTATTATTATATAGGATTGTGAAGAAGCGAGGAAAGGTTGTTGCTCTTGAGGAAGAGATCCAAGGTAATGATTTGTGCCACACCTTGTGCTAGCAGGATGAAATGAAGTTTACAAATTAAAATTAAGCCTGGTTTTTATACTTGTGGATTCCGAGAAATGCAAGTGCAAAAACAAGAACATATTAAGTGGTGATCCAGATAAGAACTGTAGTATTTTCTATTGTTCTACGGCAATACGCTTTCCCCACATTGAAATGATTGTGTTTTCATACAGAGAATGTATCAACTGATAGAATGCAGGTTTATGAAATAAAATGTATTTAAACTCTGTTTTGAAAGGTAGTTTCCTTTGTGTTAAAACATTTCAACCAATCACAACAGTCCTAAACAAAGACAATAAAAGCTTCCAATTTTCGAATGTTCACCACATAGGATTACTGTGATATTTAGACTCAAAAGAGGTTTTGTTGAAAGGAAGATAGTTGATCAATTTCGGATAAATGTATATCGAGCTACCTGAAGTTTTGGTAGAGTTTGTTGATTGAACCAATCAGAAGTATGATACAACAATAGCAAAGTTGCACAAAAGTTAGCACCTTTTTGCATTCCTTGCTGCGTGGTGCTTTCCTTTTTATATGAATCGTTACTTAAATTTCTAAACACCTTGATCTTTGTGTAAGTGCATGTTGAAAAGAAATTTCCGATAAGCGCACTCCTGAAAGAATGCCCAATTTCCTTCCACAATTTTTGAAGAGAATTTCCTCTAGAGCATCCTTTTTAAAGACCATTGGTAGTGGTTATTTACAGGTGTACGGTGCATAATAATTTATTTTTGATCAGCAAATATACTTGTAATATAATGTTTAGTTCCGGGAAAGATTCACGTGCATGTTTGTATTCTGATGCCAGATTCATAATTTTAGGCCTTTTTTAATCAACCATAAATCAACCATAAATCAACCATAAATCAACAATGCCATTTTTTTGTTTTCCAGGTCAAAGTGAATTTGACATAGATGAGGAACTTCCTATTCACTGCGGTATTGCACATACACGTTGGGCAACACATGGTGAACCAAGTGGAGTTAACAGTCATCCCCAAAGATCAGACGTGTCAAATGGTGAGCCAGCTGCCTTCTTGTTTGTAAGCCACACCATTTGCCAATTGGTTCTAAATATACATTTCTTTGCTTGTCATCACCTCTTAAAGCTGCAAACAATATAATGACAACTTGACCGTAAACCTTTGGTAGGTAGGTTTGAAATACTTAGTGCCAACTTTTACAAATTATCCACTGTCAGTACTGTCTGCAGTGTACAGTCAAACATCCTCTTACAGACACCTCCATAGTACAGACACCTATATTAACGGCAGTTAACTGAGTCCCAGCAAAACCTGAATTCATATATCAATCTCTTCCTCTTTAATGCGACCCCCTCCATCAAAAGGACACATCAGATCTTTCCCTTTGGTGTCCTTTAGAGGTTGGTCTGAAGGCCTCTAAGATTAATGATTTTGATTATAATTACTGTTTTCTGTTGTGATCTAATAGAATTTGTGGTAGTTCATAACGGAATTATTACAAACTACAAAGATATAAAGAAATTTCTGGTAAGAATTATGTGCAAGTACAGTTATGTTATTATTAGTTGATATTTTAATTACATAATGATATGATTGTTTAAACAAATAAAATTCTCTATTTTATTAATTATAAATTTCAAGTCTCCAGATAATGAGGGATGCACAAAGAGTAGAAATCTAATTTCTGCACTTTGAAAGACTCAAAATTCTTTGTCTTGAATTTTGACTTTTTAAACTTGTTCTTTAACACACAATGTACCATCAGTACATGGGGTATAGTTTGTGTCATTTTCCACTGATCCTTTGTTTGTTTTGTGATCATTGTTTTTATTGCCATTTACAGCACCGTTAGAATGTGTGGTCAGCCAGCAATTTTGCTCTCTACCTCACACTAGCTGGTGTTCATTAATGCTGACTAGCAACATATCCATAGAGCTCTAGTCTTTACTGGCTGTTAATTACAATAATTACTAATAGAGCAGTTTTCTATTGAGTTTTGAAAGTAATCAGGCAATTATTTTCATTGGTTTTGGCTTTACGATGGTTGGAGATTGGCTGAGTAGTCTAATTGGTTAGTAATTGGTTTGGTTTTATTTTTACGACACTCAATTGAAAACCGCTCTAATTACAATGATCATAATTACTTAATACTGGTAAATTATAGTTCCGTTTCCTTTCCCTCTATCCTAACTCTTTGTACATTGTTTAACCTACGTTGTTAATTTTAGTGTACTTTGGTTTCTCTTTCTTCTATCCATTGATAGCTTTTGAACCTCTAGTATTTCTGTGTTCATTTTGTTATCACTGAGCTCTTGGTCACTTTCTCTTTAACAGGAAACCAAAGGATTTCACTTTGAGTCTGAAACAGATACAGAGGTTATTCCTAAGCTGGTGAAGTATTTCTATGACAAAACGGTAAATTTTATCTTCTTTGATCATCTTGTAGCAATTGAAAATAAAATAACTTATTAAAATAAATATTGTCTCTTCCATTTGTTAATTTATATTATTTCCAGTAATATTTGTCTTGTTTTCATTTTGTTTTCAACAGAAAAAAGAAGGCCAAGACTTGGAGTTCAGAGAGCTTGTGGAGATGACAATACAACAACTGGTGAGCTCAGAATTTTAATTGTACAGTATTTGTTGTTGGTCATTGACCAACTGGGCAACAAAGTTTTAAGTGACACTGGATCAAGCTGTCTGCACTTAAGCCCTGCTTGGCTGCGTTTTGATGGTTAATCTTTGGGTGAGACACAGTGGCCTTGTGATTCGTGCGCTTGACTCCAGATCAAGCAGTCTGGGTTCATGCCCTGGCCAGGGACATTGTGTTATGTTCTTGGGCAAGACACTTTACTCTCACAGTACCTTTCTTCGCCCACGTGTATAAATGGGTACCAGTGACCTTAATGCTGGGGGTAACTCTGCGATGGACTAGCATCCCATCCAGGGGGGAGTCAGTAGAAATACTCCTAGTGGCTTCATGTTACAGAAAGCGGGATAAGCTCTGGCCTGATGGGCCACTTGGCTCATATTATGCAGACTTTACCTATTTTAGGGGGTGAGACAGAGCTCAATGTTGCAACCGTTGGGGTCACCAATGCAACCAAAGTTTTTTCACTGGTGACTAACTTTCCTTGCTTTTCACTGAAATACTTTTGCTGGCGACTAAAGCTGAAAACTTAAGAGCCAGCGGACCCCAAGGATTTTTCCCGAAAGTGGCGACCTGTGAGACATTATCCTCCAACTCTCTACAGTAGGAGATAAATAAACAGTCCCAGTGGAAATGAAAATGCTGCCGGAGGGGATGGTCACCTATGGGGATATGGCTAGCATCATATCCACAGAAAATTCTCTTTGTTCCACTTTGTAGTTAGTAATGATAAAGTAAAAGAAAAGTAGAGGATGTAGTTACACAGTATTGTGTTTTGCTTTAATTGAGTAATGCACATTTTTGTTGTGTATGTGTTTAAGTGGGGAATTCCACAGAAAATGTAACTGCCAACAACATATATCAATTAATTTGCAGTTGCCAGAGTGCCTGAGGTGACGGCTACTGACAGTTCAGACAAGTAACTTAGTTATAGCTGTTGGTGGTTATGTAAACCAGATGCTTGTGAATTTATTTGTGGTGTATGTTTCATTTCACAGGAAGGAGCATTTGCACTTGCTTTCAAAAGCACCAAGTTTCCAGGGGAAATAGTGGCCACCAGGTTTGTTGCTGTATATAGCAGTATGATCACAGAGCTCGAAAAAAACTTGGACTCCAGCTTGCCCTTCCATTCGGACAAGTAACTCTCAGATTTTGCTTGCCCTGGGCAAGTCTTAGTTTACTTTTTATTAATTTAGTTGTCTGATTTGACATACAGTACCTGAGTCCTTGCCCATTGGACAAATGACAATGTTACTTAAGATACTTGCCAGAAACCTACATGTGCTTGTCTCAGATGACTGGACAGCACTTTGTTCAAGCCCTGTTAACTAGTTATCAAGAGATATTCTTTAAGCCCCATTATTATGTGATTATATTTTTTGGAAATAATGTACACTTGAGGACTGCTCAGGTCTGTTAGGTGATTGTCCAGGGTTTATCAGCATGCATACTTCAAAAAAGGAGTCGTGTCATTATAAGTGCGTGCAAGAAATACACTAGTGTAATTATAATTATTGACTCCAATTTCTTGAGTTAGTACCCAACATTGGCTATCAAAGAAACGTGCTGTTCATCCAAATTCTCTGAAGGTTCCATTTTGCAGTTAGCATCCTCTAACTTTTCTAAGAATTTTATTACGATAAGTGCTTTTTCGAAAGTTAATTATCTAGAGTTTAAAAGTTCTGAATTTTATTTGGCTGGCATGTTAAATTAGTTCAGAAAAAAAGAATGTCAATGTACACTAACTTCACATCCAGATCCAGGATTCATTCTTCCTGGAATGACTAATGACTTGCTTTGAGAGAAGAAATTATTTTTAGCCTTGTTTACATAACCTAACACATTACAGATGTTGTGTACTGTGCACTGTAATGACAGATTTGATAAACTGATCAGAATTTGTTTTGTCTGCATGTTTTTTTTTTTTTTTTTTTTTTTTAAGACGAGGTAGTCCGTTACTCATAGGAATAAAGAGTCAGTTTCCCTTGAAAACAGACCGATTGCCAGTTGTCTACAGTTCAGGTTGGTTGTTATATGATGCCTTTATTCTATGTCATCATTACTGCCCGGAGAATTATAAAATTACATGAAACTTACATGTTCCTGTAAGTTGAGGTTTGATTGGGATTCTATAGAGTCATCGAACTGCACCAAGGGATCACGTACCCACAGTGGGGCAATCCATGATAAAATTACACGAAACTTACATGTTCCTGTAAGTTGAGGTTTGATTGGGATTCTATAGAGTCATCGAACTGCACCAAGGGATCACGTACCCACGGTGGGGCAATCCATGATATTAATATGATATATAGATAGATACTGGCACCTGGTTAGACCCACCCATTTACCTTTGGTGCTACCGACATTACAGTTCTTAAACAGTCCAGTTTACTTTATGGTGAAAAGACTGACATTAGGCTGTACATATCGGTTAAGCACATGTGTCTAATGTGATCCCTTGGTACAGTTTGATGACTGGATAGAATTGCAATCAAATTTCAACATTGAAAGCTGCGCTTTACTGGCTCTGTTATTATCCTAGTGGCTTCATGCCACCAAAACCAATGGAAAGTAAAACACTCTCACTGATAGTTACAAAACTGGACTGGATTTTACCTCCAGGCTTAGTACATGTTACCATCATTTTTTGCAGATAATTCATCTGACGTAGAACCTGAAGCAGTTGACTCCACATTTGCTACAGTGAATGGTCACAGCTGGTCAAGTTTGGTTTCAAATAAGGAAAGCCCAATTGAATTTTACTTTGCATCAGATGCAAGGTATGTTAATAACAAGGCTTGATATTGCTTCATTGATATTCTGAAATCATCTTTGAAAGAAAAATTAAAATTTGTTTTGTTATCCAGCCATGGAATAGGTACAATTGTCATCAGGAAAAAAGTTGTACATCTAGCTTATGTTAGTGCTTAATTTTGCTTTTATTACAATATACATGTAATATCAGCTGTATTGTCATTTGAATACCAGACTTAACTCAATTTTAATTACTGTTATACAGTGCTGTTATTGAACATACTAACAGAGTAATCTATCTGGAAGACGATGATGTTGCCGCCATCAGCAGTGGAAGTGAGTGGTAAAAAAGATATGCAAAAGTTATTGTTTAGAAACCATAAATTTAAAATGTTAAGTCAGACTCACATTATTTAACCATGACTGGTTCCAGATTTGTCAATACATCGCATCAAGTATGGAGATGCATCTGAGGAGAATTATTTCAGGGAGGTTCAAACCCTGCAGATGGAGCTACAGCAGATCATGAAAGGTGACGGGCACAGTTGCAAGTCAAACTTGTACTTGTTACTATTAACTAAAAACAATTTAATTGTAACTCATTTTGATATAATTATAAGTAATTATTGATATAATTCTAATTATTTATTATGATTATAACAGTGATTAATAATATTAAGACAAGCATTCTGCAAGCATTTTGATGTGGTATTTACTGTGATTCATTGTTATTTTCAATGTAATTATGATTAGAGATCATATAATTCTAACTAATTTTGAGTATAATTAATAATAAATATTAAAGCAAGCATTCTGTGAGAATGTTGATGCGGTATCTACTGTACTTCACTGTAATTTTAAAGTGTTGGGAACATCAGGAAAGTTGTTAGATGCACTGAGTAGCTATGATTTTACATTGTGAAAAAAATGATCATTTACCTTTAGGAAACTACAGCTCCTTTATGCAGAAGGAAATATTTGAACAGCCAGAAAGTGTTGTGAACACAATGAGGGGCCGAGTAAACCTGGAATCAGGAAGTGGTAATTTTCTTCTCTAATTATTATAATTAATAATTGTTGTTTCTTATTTTTACAGATTTCATTGAATTCTTTTATGGAAACAATTAAATTATGAGCTTGAGATTTCATTCATGTGATAGTCGACAATGGCAAAACTCTAGTCAACTATCGTGCATAGAAATCAAGAGCGAATGATCTAATAACTACAAGTTGTTTGAAACTTGTTTCTAAATTGTCTGCCATTTTGTTGACAACCAGACATGTATGTACTGCTAGGCTACCAGCTATCTACAACAGAATAGACAGTAAGTAGTGTAGCCAATCAGGGAATGACATTCATGATAGAACATTGTCTGGTAGATTTATTAAGTAGTACTCTTTCATTCTAATAGAATTTTTTATTAATAATATTTATTGTGACAGTGCGACTTGGTGGTCTGATGTCTCATATTGATACAATTCGCCGATGCCGTAGGATACTGATGATTGCCTGTGGCACAAGTTATCACAGTGCTTTAGCTGTAAGTATGTCAACAGTACTGGAATGAAATACCATGTTCAGCTGCATCAATCTCCCTTGTGCTTGTACAGCCACACAGGCTATTTCAATATTGACAAAAAAGTGTGAAAAGTATTCATTTGAGAAGCTATCCAAGCCCAGGTTTCTTTTTCAGTATCTGTTTTTGGTGTTTCTGTTTCTACCTCTATTTAGCACAAGTTGAGCTTTAATTTAAATGTTAATTTCAAGCCAGCTAAATACTGTATCTTCTTTTATGATAACTGCAGAAATTCTTGCGCACTCATTGGTTAGTTTTCATTGTCAATATAGACAGGCACATGAATTTACAATTTATGCCATGCGTCAATGAGTGAGAGTGAGTGCGAGAGCGGACAATTTGACAATTTGTTATCGTAAAAAACAAATGCGGTTGACAATGAATCTCGTCATAACATCGTCAAAGTAGTCTGTGGATCCACTCACCCATCGCCTTGTGGATCCACAGCTACTTTGACAATGTTAACTTATGATGAAATTCATGATCAGTAACAGAACAGAAGCATGAAAAACTGACATCAATTTGTTAAATCACAAGACTGAGATTAACTTGTATTAGCAAATTAGTGAATTGTTTAATTAATGTTAACTATCGATCATTTCAACAACAGACAAGGCAATTGTTGGAAGAGTTGACAGAGTTGCCAGTTGTTGTAGAACTGGCCAGTGATTTCCTTGATCGGTCGACACCAATCTTCAGAGATGACGTTTGCTTCTTCATCAGTCAATCAGGTAATCATTTGTTCATTGTAAGCCCTAACTTAACCCAAACATTTTGTTAAGAAGTTTGCTTTTGTTTAGTGAGAGAGTGAAAGTTTTGATTATAGTACAGGGTGTGTACAGTAACTCTAGCGTAAGTAGGATGGAAAGCCCACAGGAGTTGTAAGAAAAGAGTGCTGGAAGTGGACAGCAACATAGGTGAGGTCCATAATGACTCAAAATAAAGATGTTCCATTCTGATTTTAAAAAGGATGTTAAAACAGTACTGATCAGAAGAAACCTAACAGGGAATCCTTGACAGAACATGTTCTGTTGCCGTTCCACGCGTGTTCCTGTTCTTTATCCATGCCGTATCCGTTCTGTATCTGTTCCGTATCCATTCCCTATCTGTTCTCTATCCATTCTGTTCTGTTCCTGATAGTGTAACTTACTAGCATGCGTTCTGAAGAAGGCGTTCTCTTATAGTTTGCATTCTAGAGAACCATTTTTTCCACTTTTTGATCTGTTACTGTTCCATATCCATTCTGTATCCGTTCCATTTCCGTTCGGTATCCATTTGGTATCCATTCTGTATCCGTTCTGTACTCGTTCTGTTCGAGTTCTTGTACCCGTTCTGTATCCGTTCTGTACCCGTTCGCAAATGCATTCCCTGTTAGGTTTCTTCTGAGCGGTACTGTATCCACATGAGTCATCTTGACCAACAAGCTCGGTCAATCATGAATTTAGTAACATGCAGGACACAGCAAGCAAAAATTTTTGTGATCAAGCCAGATAGCCCCATCATACAACCTGTACCTTCTTGGGTAACCAGTTGCAGTACAGGATTTCGGGAATATCTTAGAGGTAGCCATATAATCATAAATAAATTATTATTATTACTGACAGTAAATAAATCCCTTTTGTTATGATTTCAGTGCATGGCAAGCTACTGTGTTACAAATGTTGCAAAATTTATGTATGTCAATGCCGCATGAACCTTCAAGCTATATAATTATACAGATTCTTCATCTAGAAAAAATGTTTATCGTCCTTTCAGGTGAGACAGCAGACACTCTGAATGCCTTGCGCTACTGTAAGGAAAGAGGAGCTCTTATTGTTGGCGTCACAAATACAGGTACAGCAGGTATTTATCAAGGAAATTAACAGCAATGCTGATCAATTGAGTAGCCAATTCAAGCTATCTGTAAACACGTATTTCACAATTCCCTCGCAAGTCATCTTGGTCGATTGCATTCAAGCCTTAGGGCTGTCAATCAAAAGGGAAACTTTTACTGCTGGCGAAAATGTAAAACTGCCATTTCTCTGTCAATTTTTAGTCTTTTTCAATATATTTTTTTAAACTAGGAAACACACTTCATTCATTACTTTGCATTAAAAGTCCAAATTTGAATCTAAAATTCCCGATCTGAAGGTAAACAGTAACCTTACAATAAGCTACTGCTTCTCCCATAGTATGAATTGATATTTAGATGAATTTCTTGCTCTATTTCAGTTGGAAGCTCTATTTCCAGAGAAAGTATGTGTGGGTGTCATATAAATGCTGGGCCAGAGATTGGTGTTGCTAGTACAAAGGTACATTATTTTATGCTTAACTGATGAAGAAATGACTAGGCTGCCAATTCATTCTTACAGCTGACCTAGGTTTGTAAACTGTTGTACACAAAGGTACTGTCTCTATTCACTAGCTATAGTCAAACCATCTGTACTGGTCGCTAGATCTAGGACTGACAATTCTGGCTTCAGGAGTCTTAAGCTGACAGTACAAATTTACAAAAAGTTAGTGTAATTAATAATAAATTGAAAGTAGTTGCAATTATAAAAATGGTAATTTAATCTGAAGATAGCTATTATATAGCTACACCTACTGTGCTATACTAACAACTCTTGTTTGTAGCCAGTATAACATGGGCTCTGATTGGCTAATTTAGGGCATTATTCTCGCATAACATTCAGTCTTAATGGGAGAATCTCAAACCTCTGCCTTGCTACAGGTATTGACCGAACCATAGCAAGGTTTGAGATTTTCCCTTGAAGACTTCATTTGCATTTAATCATTAAGTAGTTATTTCCAGTAACTTCTGATTAGAATGATTCAACTGTTTTAAGGCGACACTCGTGACCCTTGCTAGAGTCTGTCCACTTAATAGAGGTGTCTGCTAAATAGGCTTGAACTTCATTTTACTTCAGATGTTGGGCAAAAAGTTTGGGAATCACATTTGGTTTTAGTTGTGAGAATTATTAGAAGAATTTTGCATGAAACATCTGGCAACCAGAGTACCAGAAAAATTCTCAAACAAGAAATGGCACCTGGGCATTGTATAATATAACTTACAAGCATTGTAGTGCTATGTATTAGTAGACTTTATTATTTCTACATCCTCTTGTGTTCTGTTTGCAGGCTTATACCAGCCAGTTCCTTGCTCTAACAATGTTTGCGCTGATGATGTCTGAAGACAGAATCTCTATGCAACAAAGACGAAAGGAAATTGTTGAAGGAATGAGGCAATTGCCTGGTGAGTTTGTAATATGGAATTGCAAGATAAACATGTTTTGGTTTTTCTGTTGTTTGAGAAACTCTGACTTACTACATGTACTTTAGAAAAAAAAAAGGTTTTACTCTTCAATGATATCCTATCAGTTGTTTTACAGGGGTTGTCATTGCTCATAAATTGCTCTTGAACTCCTTGACTTTTAAAATTTATTTCTCCTTCTTAAGAAAACACCTTGAAAATGTTCTTTTTTCTTCCCAACCTTGGAAAATTCCTAGACTGCAAGCAGTCTCTTTCTTTTTCACACAGCATGGTTTCCAAATCTTGTACCTTTAACATTTTGAATTACGTATTTCTATAATATATAATTTTTGTAAATAGATCTTATTAAGAAAGTTCTGAACCTGGATGAAGAGATTCAGTCCTTGGCACGGGAATTATATAAACAGAAGAGTCTTCTTGTCATGGGCAGGGGATTCCAGTTTGCTACATGCCTGGAAGGAGCTCTGGTAAAATTACTTTCTCTGCTCAAGATACCCATTAGTCAGATTTAAAAGGACTCAAACAAGTCTTGTTTAAAGAGTGATGTATCCAATAGTGAATGAATCTCTTAGTGACCATTTTTTTAGTTTGTTTTCAAACATGATGTTACAGCAATTTTCAAGATTTTGTTCAGCACTCTGCTAATAAAGGAATCAGTTTGAACATCTACTAAGTCTTAAGTGGCTACAAAAACAGAAAAATTGTTTAATTTTTCATGAATGCAATGCTTGTTGCATATGATGCTGGCTGTGTTGTTATTCTACTGTCTCAAGTTGGCTCCAATTTTAATTTTTCATCAATTTTTTACATGTATTTGAACACCTTTACTCTTAAACATTTATGCATAGCAATTGTCAAACAAATCAGGTTATTGTGCATCGACATCAAAGATTTTTGTGTGACAAGCATGTTACTGAATCTCTGTTACACTTGCCCAACTACGTTAATTTGTGTCCACAGAAAATCAAGGAGTTGACTTACATGCATTCTGAGGGCATCCTAGCTGGAGAGCTTAAACACGGCCCACTAGCACTTGTTGACAAAAACATGCCTGTTATTATGTTGGTATCAAGGGATGCTGTCTTTCAGGTTTGTTGTTCTGCTACCTATAACTTGAGAGAGACTCAGATCAAGCACAAGCTGTTCCTGGGAAGAGGGGAGTGGGGGGACTCCCTTGTGAAAAGTCTGGGATACTTGTCAGACAATTTGAATTAAAAACTCCAAAAGAGATCAATCTGGGTGTGGCTCAAGCTAATTTTGACCCCCAAAAGATACCACTTAAACTACCACCTTAGAATGGCACTTTTATGGTTTCTTTGAGAGCAGTCCAAAAAATTTAATATACCTTGATGGCTAAAAGTAGTGGTGTTTAATCCCGAACACCCCAAAGGGGTTCACACCCCAATGGGAGGTACAATAAGTGTCCCCGACCTTGTTGCATAGGGATCTCCCCCTAGGAAGCTGTTGACATAACAATGGCACAAGCAAAGAGAATATACTTTTCGAGAAATAAATATTTAAATGATTAGCAAGTGATTTTTGTTTGTGTCTTGGAATGTTTTCTTAACAAGAATAGACAACATTTTGTGTGTGTTTCTGAGTTGTGCCCGTTACTCTGCAAACTAGTTTTGCCTGCTAACTCATGTTTGACTGCTTTGGTTTGCCTTTCAGAAATGCATGAATGCATTACAACAGGTTACCGCACGTCAGGTAATGGTGTCAATATTTTTTTATGAGAATTTAAGGGTTTAAAAACTAAACAAGTGCTATGGCTTCCCTAATGTCAAATTCCTGTTGCTGTCAAATGTTGTATTCTCCCTATTCCATCGTGGTCAACTTAAAGTGTGTCATCTTTGGTGTTTCTTTTACAACTTCCCAAAGGGCTTTTACAAAGCGAGGAAACAATGACCTCAAGCAATGAAGGGAACAAGGGATAGTTTTAGTATAAACCTGATGGTACAATGGATATCTATAATACTTAGGGAACCTAAGCCAAAAATGTTAGGCTCAACCAATGGAATTTAGGCTAAACCACAGACACTGAGAATACAGGGCCACTTTTAATCATCCGCCACACAAGCTGGCTTGTTTGGTTCATTTGCTCCTTTGCCATCCACTGCTGAGCCAAATGAGCCACTAAATATATAGACCTAGGGCTTAACGCATATATAGAGTATTCCTCATTCTTTCATCCACTGCTGAGCCAAATGAGCCACCCGAGCCAAACGAGGCACTAAATATATAGACCTAGGAGGTAACACATATATAGATTATTTCTTGTTATTTCATCCACTGCAAAGCCAAATGAACCACTAAATATATGCATCTTCAAAAGTGGCCCTGTATTGTGTAGTTACTCCAGAATTTATTAATGGCAACTAAGGGGAAAAAATAATAATGTAAAACTTTTTAATGGTATCAAGGAAGCATGGTGTATCCCCTCCTGGGCAGGCCTGACAGTTAGTATTTGAACCACCATGAAGTGGTTTTCATCTCTAACTTTGTTCAAAGGTGAATTTGCACAATGCAAGAAACTCAATTGTTAAAATAATGGTTTTTCTTAGCTTTTTCAATAAAGAGATGCTGGATTTTGGCTGTCCTTAGGTTAAATTGTTCCTGCTATCGAACCTTTTGGTGATTTTCTTTCATTTGTAGGGCCGTCCCATACTTATTTGTAATGAAGGTGACGATGAAGTGAAAGGACATGCATTCCTAACTCTTGAGGTACCAAAGACTGTGGACTGTCTCCAAGGAATCTTATCAGTTATTCCTCTTCAGTTGCTGTCTTTCCACATTGCTGTTCTCCGAGGATATGATGTGAGTATTCACTTCTTTGTTGTATCTCTTTTCTTAGTTTCTGCCAAGTTATCTGTAATCATTTAAAATTAACTTCCTAGGGAATTTGCACAACAGAATATTAAAGTCACTTCACACCCCCTCCCTTGCTTGAAGTGATCGAGTCTCACAGGAGACAGTTTGGTACATGTACCGAGCGAAATGCTTACTGAATGGTAATATAATGGGGAATTCCTCTAGCCCCTAGTGCTTGATGACAGTTCTGTTAGTATTCCTCCAAAATTTCTATTCTAACCAGGCTTTTTGCCAGGATTTGAAAATTGGGTGTCCAAAATGTGCTATAAGGCCTGCTCAAATGAACAATTTATAAGGCAGCATATGAAAAATAAAACAATTTTTCTTTAGTAAGTGGATGCCCATCTGGCTAAAAGCTTGATTCTAACTATTGTTAGGTTGTTTTACATTTTAATTGATGGAATGTTCTGGAATGTTTTGATTTCTGACCAGTGTTGTAATTTTGCAGGTTGATTGCCCGAGAAATCTGGCCAAGTCAGTGACTGTGGAATAAATTTCTCAATAATATTGAGAATATCAGCACCACTCTTTTAATATGTTAAAAACAGTTGGCCACCACTCATTTCTGTGAGGTTTTCATAAAGAACTTCATAATGCTATCATATTTTACAGTACAGTATCACAAATTTAGTATTAAGTTCAAAGTAATTAACTTAGCTTAACTCAAACTGCAATGAAACAGATGAATAATTTATTTGTTCGTGATTAAACACCAAATCGCCATCCATTTAATTGAGAATATATTAGATATTTATCAGTACATGCATGCAACTCCAGGAGATCTGAATACTGTAATCAGTGGTAATTATTTTAAAGAAGTTTTTTCCCAGGCCACAACAGTGATCTGTGGTCTGTGATGCATGTGGTGCATCATTAATAATAGACAACATAATTGCTATTAATAATGTAAGGAATTGATATTTTGAACAACAACCTACTGTAGACTATGCAGTTAGAGTTAGGAAATAATTTGGTCTAGTTCCCTGAATGGAATTTTCGGGAATGGTTTAATAATAATTATCAGAAAAATTGGGAATGGTGCAGAAAAATGGTCAGAATAGATTTTATTAGTGGATGGTGTCCATTTTCCAGTTTACTCTTACTAGAATTGTCAATAATTTGACAGCTACAAACTAAGTTGTGAACCTGCTATTAAGTTGACAAAACGTTGTGTAGAATCAGTAATGAACACCATATGGCTTTGTCTACAGTAGTCAGTAATAGTCCTTGGTACTTTACAGCATTTTACCACTTTGCAAATTTAAGTCCTTTGAAATGATTTGTATTTCCAGACTCACCTACCCCTGCTCACACTGCCCCCACCCCCCCCAAAAAAGAAATTTTAATGAAGATCAAATATTATTGTAGCTAGTTTAGATAAGGGTGGTGAAGAAGGGGGGAGATGATCATCAGGGTCATTGGACAGCAAAAGTGCTAACTATACCGATTTAACTTTGGGCTTTTGCATTTTTATATTGGATCAAAGTTTTACAATGCAGGTCAGGATAGATAAATAAATAGCCTTCTTAGCAATTTGAGTTTTATCTTGCTAAGCAGTCAGGTGGTTCTCTTTGCATTCACATTTTAGCAATGGCCATGGGCAACAGATTCATTAGTATATCAAATACCAGTAGAAGGGCAATTACCAACAATACTACTTTGACATATCAAAGTAACTACATCAAGAGTATCAATGATTGACATTTAGAACTTAGCATATAAAGTATTGGATCATGTACTTAAATTATAGAAAAACATATTTCCTTATCTCTTTGAATAAACCATTTTACAGTTGTCTGCTCAGTGACCTGGCCTTTAGATGGCAGCAAGGCTGGAGTTGACCTTGTTTTGATACAGACCTCGCTAGTTTTGTCATGTAAATGCACCCAGTTAGCATTAAAACAACTTTTTTTACACAACAAAAGCAGTGAGGTCTGTATCAAAACTAGGTCAACCCAAGCCTTGCTGCCATCCAAAGGCCAGGCCACTGAGCAGACAATTGTAAAATGGTCTATTGCATCTGATTATCTTGTTAGTATTTTCAAAGAAAATGATTTTGTGGACACTTGCTATGGAGATTAATATGAATTTAAAGGAGTTAGTCTATAATATCACAATTTCTGACAGTGGGAAATTAATTTTATATTATTGAACCTGATTTATTGGGACGTCTGAGCTATGTTGATATTTTTTCCTTTGGTGCTGAAAATTTTGGTTTAAAAAAAATTGGATTTGTAACAGTGCATATCAATCCCTGCTTGGGTTTATGGATTGTGCTGTAAAATTAAAGCAAATCCTTGCTGACTACAGTGTTTCCCTTTGGCTCATTAATTGGGGTATGACTTTGTTAAGAAAGTGTCATGTGAGATAAAAATTGCCTTCAAACATTTATTAAACAGCTTTTGAAACTTAAGATCTGAGAATTTTGTATCTCCTTATGTGTGATGTTGAAGATGTCAGCATTCAAAAACCTATTGGGTGGCAGGAGCAGTGATCAACCCATACAAAAAATGCTCTATTAGCTCTTGGGGTGTTTTTGAAAATTCCTACATGTAGGTAGTTGTTACCACAACACCTCAACATGGTACTTTATTTCTAGTTTAGTTGCTTGACTAAATTGATTTTAAAAGTCAAAAAATCTTCCAAAGGAATCTGAAGTTCATGCTTGTACTTCTGCTTGGTACTGGCACAAAGTGATGCTGCGTTTATACAGTTTCCAGCAAGAATCGTGTGAACATGAACACCTAATAAGTACAAAATTATACCCGTAATCTGTGTGGGTGTTCTATGAGCCATTCTTTTTTGTACTGTAGCTGTTCTTTTTAGCCATCTGCCACCCTATTTGGAAATCTTCTCACAGGAAAATTAAGGTCCTAGTTTTCTCTCACAATATTCAAATTTCAATATATTGTGATGATATCGGATTTCTTTATCTGACCTAGTTTGAAATTTGGCCATATAGGGTGTTTTTGGAATACAATTATTATTGATGGTAATTTTTCATTAGCATTGTTCATGGAAGTTTAAAGAATTTGTCAATGTTTGTACTAGTGTGATAGAGCGATTGAAGGTTTGATTTTTAAATAAAGACTACAGGCAAATTTATGCGTTGTCTCATAATGCAGTGATGATGTTTGGCGATGTCAGTTAAACAAATAGATTCCATGTTGCCGTGTGTCTGTTGAGTAATGTTGAATGTTTATAGTGGTCGATGCACTAAGCTACTACTAGCTAGTTTTCAGGCATGCCACTTCAACTGAAAGAAACAAATATTTCAAATAAACATAACAGGCTCAAAAATCCCAACTGGTAGGAGGCAGACTGGTTGGCTATTTACAAGCATAACCAAGGAGTTGAACTGGGGTCTAGCGAGAAACAACTGCTGCCTCCACAAATAATGTCAAAAAAACTGGTAAGAACAAAAAATTGGCATCAGTCCTTGCCAAAAATTAAATGTTTCCAGGTTGATTTTAAAAGTCAAATAATCTTCTAGAGGAATCTGAAGTTCACACTTATACTTGTGCTTGGTACTGGCACAAAATTATGCAGTGTTTATATAGAGCCCAGCAAGAATCGTTTTCAAGTGCCATGCTTTGGTACTATGTGTGAACTTAAACATCTAATATGTACAAAATTAAACCTGCAAACTGTGTGGGTGTTCTGTAAGCCATTCCTTTTTGCACTCTTTAGCTGTTCTTTTTAGCCCTCTGCCACATAATTTGGAAGTCTTCTCACAGGCAAATTAAGGTCCTAGTTATCTTATTGGATGTGAAAGGATACCACCTCTCTCAAAGTTCATTTTTTGCAAATTTTGAAAATGGGATTTTATTGTTTAGTGAAACATCCGGTAGCTGTTCGTTCACCCCTTTTGAAGTGTTTCTCCTTGTCATTGGAAATTGGCAAAGCAGTCATTTTTGACACTGTCGTGTTGGAAAATCCAATCCTTTCTTTTAGAATTCTTTGGGTTTTTTGTTCTTGTGTTGCTTTGTAAAATTAATACTTTTACATTTCCAGTATCATTTTGGATTAATCTTCCATCAATCTTTGTAGTTTTCCAACTTCTTGGAAAATAGTGAAATCCAAGGTGGCAGATCCGATCCAACAGAATAATTACGACAATATGAAATTTTTATTCTTGCATAATTTACAATAATACTATCAATACAACTATAGATAAAAATCTAAATAATGGTAAACATGGATAAAAAAAACCATGCATTCACCAACTAAAAAGGACTTGTGGAGCAAGCTGACAGCGGGCTGTCTACTTAAAACAAAAGTTATTAAAAATAATTGTGATGTGTTTTTTTTTTTAAGTGAAAACCCCCAGTGTCCAACCAACACCCCCAATGTGCCATGGTGGCGATGCAAGTTTACTTGTAAATATACAAGTGTGTCAAGGGTCTAATTCACTCCATTTAAAATTCAGCCACCCTATAAGATGACCACATTTTTCTGGCTCACCAGTTGTCATAATAACACACTATTACTGTTTCACTAGAAAGAACACCACTTGTAAAATTCATCTGAAACTACATCCATATCTTGGCTAGTAGGGACATTGATCACAATGATCATCTCCCACTTTTTTGTGGTTACTTGTGCAAACAGTCAGTTTGTCTTAATATAAAAAGAAAACTACACAGTTGCTCGAGGATTGGTTTAGTTTCGTGTCAAAAACAAATATAACTAGCTGCACTCATTAGTAAAATATTGTTTTAACCACTCGCAAATAAAATTCATAAAGAATTATCCGCTCTATGATAGGCCTTTTGCAACAGTTGGTCACAGTATGTGCTTTAAAAGAACACGCTGATTTTAATTAGTCATTGGTAACGCAAAATGTTATCAGAAATGGAAAGAACATTTAGAAATAAGCTTAAAAGCAAATTTTCAGCTTTTGTATCCTTTAAGAAGGGGGACATGGGGCTTTGCAGTGTTTTGGTGGTGATTGTTTTTCTGATGCAGTGAATAAGATCCCAACTTGCCTTGTTGCAGTGATTTCAAACCCTACGGTGTGCAATGTTTGTGTTTTTCATGCTACAGTGTTTGGTGAAAAGAAATTATCTGTGGTGCTGTAGTTTCTTGTTTAACCTTTGTCGGACCTAAATTTAGCATGTTAACTTTGTTCATCTGTGCAATTTACAGCTGTATAGCAAGCATGTACCACTGTGCTTAAAAATCCAGTTACAGTTTTTTGACCTTTACAGACATCAGCGGTACCAGCACATGGGCAATGACAAACCTTGTGATGTGTTTTATTTTTGTAGAAAATTATTGAGGTATAAAAGTATCATGTCTAATGTAGACGTTCTTATCATGGGTCTAATATGTTGCAGTGATGGTGCTTCGTTGACTTTTCTTGTGGTGATGCAGTGTTCATTAATTTTTTTCTTTTGTGATGTTGCAGTGTTCAGAGCCCCCCATGGCCCCCTCTTTAAGAGGGAATTTTTATGCATGGTAGAAATTAGAAGGATTTGTGTGGGAGGAAGACACTTTGCCCTCCTGTCACTCTCCAGTTGTTTTCCATACAAATCCTTATAAAATCTTTGACTTTTGGTTCAAGAGCCTAGAATTTTCCAGTCTTCCTAATATTTTACTGCTTTCTATTTTCAACAGTTATATGCCAGTAGCTTCCTTTTGTAGTGATTAATAATGGCAAAGATTTCTGGAGGGCAAAGCTTCCTCGCTTCAATTCAAAACCTTCTAATTTTTGCAATAATTATTCAAATTGTCATTAAATCCCATTCAGCACCCTTAAATGGCATTGATCTGTAAATTGGTGTTCTGGCTATTTAAAACATGCTCTTTCCAGTTATAAAACAATTCTTTTAGCTATAGTTAAAAGTTAAGACATCAGTCACATGACCAACTGTTACAAGAGGCCAACACTTTCCAGTGCTGCAGCATTTTCCTTGTCATTTGAGAGGTTAAGCATGACGTCTACGGCAAACGGCAAACGGCAAAAATGAAACTTTTGCCGTCACTTTTCAGCTGTGTGTACAGTAGAGGGAAATTATTTGTATTTGCAATGAATAGTAGGAGACATTATTCCACTTTTGTGTGCTTTATTTATGGATTAGAAGAAAAGAACTCAAAATCAGAAGTTATCTTTGCCGTTTGCCGTCTGCTGTTAACGTCATGCTTAACCTCTATTATCACAGGCATTTCAGAGTGAAAGGACTGGGCAAACAATCTATACGTACAAGTACAATGTACTCAAACTGTGTAATAAAAATGTTAACTAAAATTTTCTTCAGATACACTTTTTCTCACGAAACAACAAGCGAATTCCCGAGATGAAAACTGCTTTGATGGTAGTTTTACTTTTAAAAGTTCCTTTCTTTAAAAATTTTTTGCATGTAATGTTTAACTTACATCTATTTCCCCTTAATTTCCGTGCAAGCGCTACAAACATTTATATACGTAAATTTTTCTGCACACTATTTACAAATACGCTTACTTCCTAATAGATAAAATCTAATGCTTTTGTAAAATTACACGGAAGAACACAGTCAGACACAGTCCAACGGCAATATACAGTAGTTAGTTTCGCCCTTGCATGGCAAGGACATCTTTGATATCTCCAGTAAGTCGCCGGGAGAGGCAGAACCCAATGAGCTGTAACACGGGTAAACAGGCTGCAATAGACGCCATTAAAATCAGATTACCCCGAAACCAATCTTCCACTCCTTTCAAACATCCCTGAGTGTAGACAACGCTTTCCGCTTCGCCCTCTGAAATCGCCAGAACGCCAAATCCGCACTGAGAGTTCACTTCGTCCGTAATGCAACATGAATAGGGAACCCCGCAACTCTCGATGGCCGGAGACGAGCAATTATAATACGGATTCCTCTCCCAGTCGGAGTATTTTTCAGAACCGCAACACTTCAACTCCTTCTGCACCGTGTCCATAACAAGTTGTAAATCGGGATCGTCCAAGTAATTCTCGATCATCTTCCTGAAGGCACTGTCCATCTCTGTTTTCACTTTTTCCGAATATACGTAGCCGAGAATGGCGGCAGTGATCTCCAGTAACAACATAAAACCGAGCATAAATGAATAAAAGCGAAGCAGACATGTATTCTCCCTCAGTGCACCCAGACAGCCAGCGAACGAAATCACGAACATCACGATACCAATGCCTAACAGGATAGCCGCGGGATCTGTGGTCAGACGGCTAATTTGACCATAGATTTCCTGTTTTTCGATCATGGCGTACACAGCGATGGCCAAGATCAAACAACTTGCGAACCAGAATAAAATGTTCATGGAAAACATGAAGTATTTCACGCAGTACGTCGACTTTTCAGGATACGATTCTTGACGATTGTCATGAGGTCGCATGGGGTGAACCCTCGTGGAACGACGCATATTGCTGTTGTATTCTAAATGCTTTTCCTGCTATCGAAGCTATGGATTCTCTGGCCACACAAGTCTCACAGATAGAACGATGAATCTACTTTAAAACTACTGTGTTTGCTTCTGCTAAGGACTTTCTGAAATTGAGACATCGCTGACTCTTCACCATGACAGTAACCGTGAACGTCATTAATTTGTCGTCAAGTAATGATTGGACATCGGTCTGTTTGCGAAGAGTCAGTCTTTCTCCGTGTGGTACACGCGCGAACGCACGCGTGATTCTTAGTATATCGCGAGACAGCCTTGCTAGCTGAAAATAAATCATATGCCACTGGACGACTAGGATCTATAGGTTAGAGCAGTAGAGGAGACATCTTTCAATTTCGGGGCGAGGGGCGAGGGCAGCCTGCGTAGCACGCGTTTTCAAAAAAGCACGCGAAGGGAACGAAACTGCGAAAAATAAGGAGCAGGGGAAGGCCAACCCTCACTGCCTCCCCACTATTCCCGAATTTTTTGCTCACCACAGACGCGCGCCGCTCGCCCGCTTGCTCGCTCGCTTGTTCGATCAGGACAGGAAACGGCTGCTACGCAGGTTAGGGGGATTTTTAAGATTAATTTTGCATTCAGTTGTTTGCTCCTGGAAGACTGCGTGTAATTCGCCAGAGATTACGCGCTGCGCTGCCTGTTTTTCTCTACTCTGATCATGTAGAAATCAGAAGCATATCACCTACGCTTCTGGTAGAAATACATAAAACCGGGATGTTACTTAAACCGGAAACATGTGGTATGCTGTACTCTTCATGGAAAATCAACTGCGACGGATGGTGGAAAATAATAAAACAAAAACCCAAAAAGATTAGGTTTATGGGTAGAGGTAACTGTTAGGATATAAAGCGTTAGGATTAGGAGTATGTTAAGCGTCAGGGTTAGGGTTTACATGGTTAGAATTAGGGCTAGGGTTAAGTTTTAGTAGAGTAAGGGGTGCGGAATACCGCTGACCCATTGTCCAGTTCCTCGTTCATCGTTTTAGTTATGTCCACGACTACCTCAGTGTCACTAATTGGTAGCACTTATTACGTACGGGTCAAAATAAGTTTGGGTCATACTCATCACAAATGTTTCAAAATTTTCTACGGCTACACGTACACGTAGGCTGCCTACGCCCACCCTACACCCCGTCTTTTTTATTGGGGGCTCGTTGGATTTCTACTGTCCGGGCTTTCCTAATATAATAGACCAATTACGATATATTATAATTCAGCCTTAAACGATAGACCTCAGTGCGAGGCTCTGGGGAATAACCACAGCGTTTGTGGGGTTTCTTCCTATCCCCAGAGCCTCGTGCTGAAGTCTATTGTGTTAGGCTGAATTCTAATGCCGCGGCGGATCCAGACCTTGAGCTAAGGGGCTGGCCCGGTTTTGTTTTGCTTACCCTGGGGTTTTTTCTTCCTTCTATGATTTTTTCTTTTCTTTTTTTTTTTTTACCCAAAATAAAGGGGAGGGGTGCTTCCCGGGCTACTCCCAAAGTTCCGCCACTGTATTAGTACAATAGATAGATAGATAGATAGATAGATAGATAGATAGATAGATAGATAGATAGATAGATAGATAGATAGATAGATAGATAGATAGATAGATCACTTTATTTATACAAATGTAAAAATTAAACAATATTGTCATTATAAAAGTAATGATGTAATTACAATAATAGTAATTACAATAATGGATGGTGTGAAACAAAAACATCAACACCAGCTGGAAAGAACGTTTTTTTTGTTTCGATTTGTTGGTGTTGTTGTTGTTGTCCCCTTGAGGGACTTTGACAGACTGTGATACAGACAGCTTGCACTCCAGTTCCCGTAAAGTGCAAGCAGCGTTCAACACCGAAAAGGCCACAGTTTGGAAAACTTTTCCATTACATCCAAAAAATATATTTAGCTCAATTTTGATAAAGATATATAATTTGAACAGGGTCTGGTGCTGTGAAACCAAGTGTTAATGCATTTTTTCTGTTACTTTTCATTTTTCTTTCTTGGGAAGCGAGAAAACGTGACAATTTCGGAAACCCTTTGAAAGCACTGGACGTGACAGAATGACTGGTCACGTGAAAGTGAAAGAAAGCGAGTCATATTTCCTTTTGCAGATGTCGACACTCGCGGGGTGAAGTGAGTGGGCCTTTGCTGTTTTTCTGCCATTTTTCAGCGTTTCACAGCGAAAAATGGCCATTTTTTTCAACAAGGATGTCTGTGAACTTCTTGAAAACAGGAAAGTCATCATTATCGGTGATTCTATCCAGCGTTCTGTTTACAAAGATCTCGTTTGCCTCTGGACTCAGGAAGACAGCCGCTATTTATATCAAAGAGAACTGCGCGCGAAGGGCGAACTGACCTTTCTCGGCGACAAATTGCTCAGTGGGGGAAAGCTTGAAGGAAAAATGGTGAATGGCGTCGGCTACAGAGAGGTCCGAGAATTCTCAGACGGCAGAGCTTTCTTCAAGTATTACTTTGTAACTCGGTCGTACGGTGAACACATGGCGTCCATTCTCAATGAGTTGAAAACATGTCAGCCAGACGTAATAGTCATGAATTCGACCTTTTGGGATCTACACCACTATGGCGACAATGACTTGCAGCAGTATAAAGAGAACTTAGACAGGCTACTCAAGGACATCACGGACAAGTTTTCCTCAAGTTTGCTGTTCATTTGGAACGCTGCCTTGCCCCTCGCCGAGAGATGTAAGGGAGGTTTTCTTCGGAAGGGATTTCTTACAATCCCGGTCGAAAAGATTAAAACAGCGAATAAATTCGCCTGGCTAGCCACCACTGGACAGAGGAAAATCTACTTAGATCTATTTACCGAGCTGAAAAACAAGGAAAATTTCAAACAGGCGGAGGACGGCATCCACTGGGGAATGCGTGCTCATCGAAAGATCTCGAACCTAATTTTGACTGAGGTGTGTACGTCATGGAACAGGAAACTGCCTGATCCTCCCCCGATGCCAAACCAAGCTAGCTATTACCCGGACAATGGCGATGACGATTACTGGAATTCAGCCCCTCCAGCGTCGTATGACGATGGTGATGAGATGGAATACATGAATTATGTTCCATACTGGAGTCCCTTCTATGATAGATATCAAACCCCATCACCTGTCCTCTATGAAGCCCCTAGACCTTACCCCAGTAGCTTGGGTAGTTTAGGTTTGAGTTACAGCATGCCATTTGTTTCGCAAAGGGCAAGGGAATATCAACCCATTCCTGCAGCCATCCCTTATCCATTTCAGAGGAGATATCCGCCGATTCAAGAGATGCAGTTCAATTTCGGCACACCTCCGGCTCAGTACTATCAAGGGCAATATTTGTTTAAACCCGCATTTTACTCTGAACCCCTTCCTTCCAGGACGTATAGTCCTCATGTCACCAACCAATTCAGATCACTTCCATTCAAAAGCCCAGGCTTGCTGCCAACACCCCTGGGCCGCCCATCTTTTGCCTTTTTCAATGAAGGCAGCTCCAGTTACAGAGATCGCTTTAAGAAGCTAAGTAACCCGAGTGTAAAGTGGCGTAGATATAAGGCAAGTGCTACCACTGGTGTGGCTACTCCCTTGAACACGGCTCAAAATTCTAGACCAAGTCAGACACCCCAAAATTCGCTCATTAATGGAGCTGATTCTGCTCCCACTGTTAATAGTTCTGAGTTGTCAGATCTTAACAACAATGAGGAGCAAAAGAATTCTCTTGTAGAATCATGTTCTAAAGCAAATAGTGATAATGCAGTTGTAGAAACGGGGGTACTTCCTGAACAAATCAAACCTAAGTCTCCCACCAATTCGACCACTCCAGTAGGGAGCAGTGATTCTGTCCCAGCTGTGAATGAAGAAGATGCAAGTGATGGAAATGATGGTGCAAAGACATGTGGAATTAAAAGGAAACGTGAAGATGATGAGAGTGCAAATACAGAGGAATCAAATCCTTGTAAGATTGCTCGTGAAGAAAGCACGATCTCTGATGCAAGCATAAGTGGAGTGAAAAGAAAGCTTGAAGATTCTGAGCCTGTGAAAGAACCAAGTGTTCTTAAAGATGTACAGGAAAATGGTTTCACATCTGATGATGCAGAAAGAAGTGGACTGAAGAGAAAACGTGCAGATACTGATGATGCACTGGAAGAACCGAAGCCCTCCAAGATTCAGCAGGCTGAACAGTTCTCACCAGGTGATTCAACGAACAATCGTGGAGAAAACCAGTTTGCTGTGGAGTCCAATGTACTTGGAGTCACTGAAGAGAAAGGTACTGCTCATGACATTGTCAGATGTTCTTTGACATATGACAGTTTTATCTAAACACGGTTGATACAATCTTCCTTTTTTGAGACAGTATACTCTTCAGGGCTTGATTAGAAGGTACTGAAAAAGGATGTTTTATTTTTGTAAGACCTTATTGCATTTAATTGCTAGATTGTTGTATATTAGCTATGGGAAGTAGATGACGAAAACAGCCTTTATCCCCATTGTACATGTTGTAAACTTGAGGGATTCAGATAAATTCTGTTTTTGTGTAGAAGTGTTACTGTTATATTGAAATGATTCAAAGGTATTACAAAAAGTATATGTTTTCTTGTTGGAATCAGTCACATTTCCCATTGAAGTGAAATTGAAGACTTTTGAAAAACGTTTAATAAGGTAAATTTGATATTTAAAGTAATATGTTATGTTTCCCATTTATTTAGCATAGTGATATTGTATTTTTATCACGTAGTTCTCAGGTTGCATAAGTTAGATTATTTTATGTGAAATTATTTTGGAACTGAACAACTTGCATTGTTGGGCATTAGTGCATGCTGCAACTTCCTAACAGATTCAGTTATCACCTGCTTGTGGTCCTAATTTGTTTGCCACTGGGTACTGCGTATACATGCCACTGTATTTAACATTACAACTGTATCATAAATAGCTCATCTTTCTATTAATAGAAGATTCAACATGCTGACTTTTTGCGTTTAGAATATGAAAGTAAGCTAAGAAACATCTGTAGCTTGAGAGTAGTCCTAAAAAAATCATTTTGGCCTTGTGATTTAACATTATTGAAAATGATTTGCTGAAACCCAGAGCTAGCTTTATATGATAGGCTTTTACCACTGGTATGCCTTATGCGGGGATGCAACAAAGTAAAACAAAACTAGGCTGGCTTTTTAGGCTTTTGTCCAAGTCTTGTATTTGTATTGAAAGTGAAATTTCATCACAAAATTCAAAATTTCAGCCAGCTTTCAGTTAGCCAGTGAAATTAACAGGCAGCATCCTTAGCTACATCTCTGATTTACACCATGAAACAAAACTGATCTAAGATACTGTTATAAGTACGAATTTTCAAAAACTGCAGTCAGTGATTATTTTGGTAAAGAATATATTAGGTAAACAAGAAAAGGGATCTAGTTTATTTAATTTTGTACAGTTCTTATCATATGCAGTTTGCAATGTTTATGTAAATGCTCACAAATTAATCATAAATCAATCATAAATTATTTTTTATTAAGTTAACAAAGAGCTGAGTAAGTACATGTAGTTGGTGACATATTTGGTAACTGGTCATGTCAGGTAGACTTTCTAGTTGAAATGGTCATTCTGAATCCATGTAGTCAATTTGCTTTTTTGATAGCCAACAGTTGATGCATGGGCTGTTAGCTCTAAAATTGTGAAGTAAAATATGTTTTTCTATAAAAATATTTCTAGTCATTGCTATGTCAAAACAAGACTTCTGTGCAGTGGATGCCCTCATTACAGCCTTAGTTAAGTAGGTACTTGTTTGGTCATAGGAAAATGCTTAGACATTTTCTTAATCAAAGGACCCCTTTAATACGACCAACCCCTGTTTTATGACCTCAATTTTATGGCCCACTTGTGGCGTTATTATAGGATTCCACAGTACTTTCCTTATTTTTTTTTTTTTAATTTTGTGAAGGCATGTGTGCTATATCATGAAGTAATCCTCCCAGATACTGTTACTTGAACTTGTAGTTGCCAGTTTGTTAAGCAGTAAACCAGACCTGGTCCTGGAGATAACAACGAGATGGTTCACTAGCAGGGTGCGAGGGTAATAAGCAATTTCTCTGCTTCCATCTGTCAAGTTACAGTGTGACTACTCTAACCAAGCCCACCCTACAAGATTTTCCTCAAATTTAACGAATAAAACTCACGAAGGTTAACAATAGTTTTCCAACAAATTATCCATGTAATCAAGCTGTACATTACAAAGGCAACACATTTGTGGTCATTTTGGATAATTTGTTGGAAAACTAAAGTTAACCTCCAAGATTCTTGTTTATTAAATTTGTGGAAAGTTTTGTTGGGTGGCCTTGGTTGGAGTAGCTACACTGTATTTTTTTTTTTTTTTTTATAACCTGACACAAAGTTTCATTATATCAGCGGTAGACTTTTCTCTTGTACTGTTGGTTATAATGTAATTTATTTGTAAACCTGGGTCGGGTTGTTCAAATCCAGTTTAAGCTAACCCAGGATGTTTCAGTGAAGTTTTCTGTTTATATTGTTTGTACTTTAGTTTCAAGTTTGAATTATCTCAAACAATGCAAAACATAAGAAGTGAAAAACATTTTTATACTGGAAAAATTAATAGCTTGCTTTGAAATTTTTGAACCTGGGTTAAGTTTAACAGGCTTTCAAATCACTCGGCTCTGTAAATTAATTCTCCAACACTTGAAATAAGCCATATTTTTTATTATTATTATTTTGTCAGGCCTGATATGTACAATAGTCATTCAACTGATAAGTTAGCTGAAGAAACTAGGGCTTGGTGCATACAAGTAAGGAGTGCATAGAAGAAAGACCTGTTGACTGTATGGCCAAGCATGGGATTCACTGTCGGTAAATTTGGATTCAACCAGTTGAAGATTCTGAGGGTTATACTGATTTTGAGGGTGATATCGACCGATAGACCCAGTTGTCTTCATACAACACACAGCATAGGGCAAGGTTGGGGAGCACAGGGTGATGGGAATTGGGAAGCTTTCTCCCAACCCATCTCCCTCTGTGCTCCAACCTCACTCTGTGTCACACGCTGTATGAAGTTGTATGAAAACTAGTCAGCTGACACCCTGAGTTACTATGACGAGTGATCAAATTCATCAACAAAGAACACATTTGTTTTAGGATGACTATCGTTTTTCTGTACCTGTGTGGACCAATATGTGAGACCATTTTCAGAAAATTTGCTGCCATCAGCCTTCTTATCTTGAAGCTTCCTTGAAGTTACTGAGGGATTTCTTGTCTTTCTTCCATGCACATACCAGCCCTTCAATATTTTTTATTAAAATAACTTTAATTTGTTCACTCCCTGCATTTTGGTTTATAATGGTTATAATTGTAGGCTTTGGACTGCAATCCTTTTAGAGTTCCTTCTAAAAATGAGACTCTGTGCCCTTGTTTTCAATGACTGATTGGTGACTTGGCCATTTCTTGTTGACAATTCACTTGGAAAACTTGGGTTCATAGTCTAATTGTTAAATAGCAAATATTGAAAAAGTGAGGAAAGACATCCACACTGTCTCTACGCAGACTTGTTTAAAATGTTAACATGGTTCTGCGGATGGTTTTTCAAAATGGCAAATCTTTACTTTTTGACACCATGTACTATCCATTTCATTGTCTATCTATTGTATAATTGCTAAATGTAACATTGAGAAGTTTAGACTGTACCAGTATAATTAGTCACTAAATATTAGAGAAGTATTTTAACTTTATATTTACATTTTTCTATTTACAATAAAGGATGTTACTGTTCTGTTTTGCAGGGAAAGAGATTTGCTGTATACCATACTGTATTCGAGAGGTTTTTTAGCCATCTACTATAGCCACCTCCTATTGCTGGGATTTAACCCATCTTCTGGATGTTCTACCGATCCCGGGGAGGGATACTCCTGGTAGGCTCTGCCTCAAGGTCTAAACCCTTACCCTACTATAAACCATTTTCAACAGAAAACGTAACCCTCCATGAAAAATGTTATCCCTTGCACATTCCTAGAGTACCTTTTGAGCCAACCCTAAAAATGTTCTGCAAAAGTCGTTCTACCCAATAGGCCCCTTGCGACTAAGCTATCACGTGACCTACTTTTCATAAATTATGGGTTGTAACTTAGAGAATGCCATAAATTGGAAAAAGCATGTCAAAAACATCAAAATAGCCAAGCTTGAGGCTCCTGGCATTGAAGAATGAAAGTTAATGACGGTTGGAATTTAAAAGAAAAATAAGATTTGTAACGAAAAAGTTGTTGGAGAGCAAGACCTTGCTCTTCAGTAACATTTTCCAAAAATATTCTCTAACTCTACCAAAAATTCAAATTTCCATATGAACTTATTCTTTAAAGCCACGTCCCTCAAACTTGGCCATATTGTTATGTTTGATGCGCTCTTTCCATTTCTGGCGTTCTTAAAGTTATATACATATATAGAGAGATTTTTTAGCAACCGATTAAACCGCGAGCTTCTGAGCTGAGTGGCGTAATCGTTCCCTACATTTGCAAATCCGGGCTCGACTACACAATACTCGCTGATCACTGTGGGCTCCTCTGAACTAATTTTTACGCACGAAGTAAATATTTCTGCTTAAAAAAAAAAAACTTAATCTATGCAGTACGTGAATGATTCGGCAAACCCGTCCCCAGAGCCTTCGTTCCTCCCACCTGGGGGACAGAGGAAAGGGCGGTTATGGGGAGGTGGGGTAGGGGTTAAATACGACACCTATTTGTTTTCTTTCGGGGGGTGCCACATTTTTAGTAAAATTCGTGACACAATCAAAATATATTAATAAAATAGAATCCAAACAGAAATAGAGACCAACGACACGCGGTACGGATATCAAGTTTTCTTGACCTTTTTCAACAAAACAGGTGGGGTTTTGTATAAACTGTTCGTCAGTCGTTGATTAACTGGGCGTTGTCGAAAGGTTATTTTTGGCAGTTGGGATGCGCTTTAGTGACTGGTGATGTTGTGGAGTGGAGAGGTGGCCGTTGTAGAGAATTTAAAAGAAGAGCTAATGTAAGGACTGTACACCGGGACAGAAAAAAGTCGCGTTGAAGAGAGGAGGCCATTAGTGAAGGACTGACTGTATAGAAAACGCTCGCTCCCCTGCGGCTCGTATTTTTTCTAAATTTCCGTCTTATTCTCAAATCGCCGTCATGTTTCAGACATAATAATATACATGAACAAATTACTCGATTCTGATTGGTTGAGAGCAATGAAGTTCAAGTGTAACACAGTGCAAAAAGTGTAACACCAGTGCACATCACACAACGGAATTCTGGATTATGATTGGCTGAAAGACAATAAGAAATTTTCTAAGCCAACGATATCACGTGGTGCAGAAGGCGACAAACGTATTAAACCACCAGAGATTTCTTTAATCTTTACTGTAGTTGATTAGTAGATTCTGAAGAGTGGATCTCTGTGGCTTGGAAAAACTAATACGATGAAGCTTGAATACAATTGAATGTTCGCAATACTGATCGCAGCTGAAATCGAAACCCAAAATTCTAATCCTAAAACGAACTATTCATGAGCTGTCATATACAGGAAACCGCAATCGCTAAACTATTTAAGACCACAGAGAAACAGAGAAAAATAATCACGCATATTTCGCGATAATCACGCATTGTTCAAAGTCACGCATTCTTCGTAAATCACGGGTCTGGGCTAGGCTGTTCGTGTTCATGTTCATAGATCACGCAACGAGAGTAGAACTGTTCATAGCATCACGTAAAATGATGACGAAAATTTTGTGCGGAAACTTTAAAAAGAGTTTTCTCGAATGAGAAAAAATAGCTTCAAGAAAGATCTTCCGGCACTTCTTCCACGCGAATTTTTTCATGTTTATATTATTAATAAAAGCGGCTCGTGCAATTTAAGCTTTTGAAAAACTCACTCGTGCAAATTAATTCCAAATTGAACTCGAAACCGTATGATTACCTATACGAATAATGCACTGCTGTGACTTCTTTTAAAATTCGTCAATTAAAAGCACGCAGCTGAAATATGCTGAGACTAGTTAAAAATAGTGGCGTTTTGTCCTGATCGCCCTAAAGGAGACCAAAATCCGATATTTACACCTCCAAGCAAGAAAAGAGTATCCCCGAACTTTTCACATAGGAGTCTCCTCTCCCGGGAGGTCTAAACATTAACTGCTGTCGAATGAAGCCACTGGAGTTATCTTCTTTCGGACTACATAGCTATCACGGCCATAATTAAGTTAAAGGGGATTACAACATAATTCTTCACATTTTATGCTATATGCTCTGTCTGTTGAGACATAAAAGATGCTTTCAGGTTGGCGCGAGCAGCCTGGGTTTTGCACATCCACAGGAGCCTGGACTCCTGACATCCTCTATTACTAGTGCCCAGGTCCCAAATTATTTACGGGGTAAGATTTTTTTTTTCACGTCTATCAATCTCTCTTTTGCTCTGAACCCGAGGCAAGAACGAAAAAAACCGAGCGAACGAACACGATATTCCAGGGGCCGGAAACGTTCGTTCTCAGTTTTTGCGTTCTTCTTCCCGAATTTTTAAGCAAAAGAGAGACAGCTTGCAGGCCATTACGTCTGTGACTGGATGAATTTCTTTATGATATTTCTAATGCTCTTAAGGTTAGACTACTCTGCTCTAAGCCTGCGAACAGGCTCTCACACGTTGCAACACGAGCAAAGGTGAAGACTCGGGAGACAAGTGAGGGAGCGAAAAGAGTCGTTGAGGGGTCTGGCACGACGTCTTCTCCCAGCTTCTCCTTTTTTGTGTCGCAGCGCTAGAGTGCCTGCTCGAAGGCTTCACTGCTCCCCACCCCTCATAGAAATGCTGGACAATACTGGTTATCTACTCCTTAATTTTCCTGAGTGCATAGAAGGACATTTACACATATTAGTGAAGACCCTCGAGACTGAATGTATGCAAGCGCAAGTTCGCAACTATTTAAAAAAGCACTTTAAAAGCTCAGTATTAATTAATGCAACATCCATTATTTACTTACTCTCATACCAAGTTTTCTTTTCAGCCTAAAATAAATGTATTTAATTCAAGGACATTTAATTAGTTTCTTGCCCTGTCCTCTTTCCTGTCAATAATTTTTATTTGAATAGTACTGTATTCCAATCCCCAAAGTAAAAAAATTAGAAAATAAAGAAAAAATACAAATAAAAAAATGTTACATTGTAGATGTTCGCGCGCATGTCATCTTTCTTTAACGTTTGATGCTGGGCATTTTGTTTCTTTATAGAACGTCCAAAGGTCATGCAGGCCCATCTTTTGTTACCTTTTTGATACTGATATTCACGCGCAATATTTGCACAGTTTATTCTCAGTTTAATTTCTCATGAATGTGTCTGTTAAATGTAACAGAGAAATCTTAATGTTCTTACGTTCTCACAACAAACAACTCGAGAGAAAAGCTAAGACCCCCACGCGAAAAAGTACGAAAAAGCCTAAAAATTTTAATAACTCTTTCACAGTCATTGTGTACAATACAAAGAAACAATACTTGGTCGTTAGGCGATATTTACAAATTATTAGCTGTCTTTTGAAGTGTGGCAATGAATTTCACTTTTGTTTTTGAAATTACAATAAGTGTTTTTGGCCACAACAAAAAAAGGAACCTTTTTTTTGTTCCTGCATTCCTCACCATGGTCGCCATAAGGGGTCACTTTCCGTTCTTAAAACTTGTGGATCGGGAACGTGAAGTCCTTGAAAAGCTTGAAAATCGTTGACTGATTTATTAAACACCGGGATTAATTGCGGGCTAGAAACCATCGCTAAGGGAGCGTTTTGGCTCGGTACGAGCACGGCGGCAATTTTCCCGTTCGCTAACTGTCCTGGAACGATTTGAAATTGAGTGGTGTTCAACAGATTAGGGGCTGCGTCTAAACCTTTCGTTTGACTTGGAGTAGAGAGAGCGAAACTTGTTGATCCTAGAGGAGAGGCCATTGGCAAGGTGATGGCTTGAGATTGCGGCAACGGAAGCTTTTCCGGTGTCGGCGGCGCTGGTTTCATCATAGGCGCGCAGGGTGTACAGTACGAAGCGAGATGCGAGAGTAGCCGCGCGCGGACTTGCACGTCCACTCCATCAAATGACATAAGATATCGATTCACCTCGTTGACGCATTCGTTGTAACCGGCTCGATACCGCGCCATGGTGTTAGGATCTGCGGTGTTATTCACACGAGCTGTGGAAATCAAAACAAAAATATTGTATAACGCGTACATTATTCAGCCTTTGTTTTTCTTGCGTGTAACAATCATCAGCAGCTAAAAGTACGAGCGTTTAAAGCTAAACTGTTCACGATTAGCTCAGAATCATTCAGTATTGTACAAAAACAGAAACACGCTAACACACTGACGCACTGCTGGAATTCGATAATTAAAGATTCCCCGTTTTGCTTACCTGTCATATTCTGATTCCTCACTGAGCGTAAATAACGCACCGTCATTTCTAAAATGTCCGCTTTCTCTAATTTGGAGTAGCAAGACGTCTGAAAGAATGGATTCAAAGATTTGGTATTTTTAATTGTCTTGAAAACGTTAAACAGAACGCGTTGTCGAAGGTAAACCATGTAACAAACAACACCCAGACCCGGCCCATTTGCTTTGGTCACAAATGTAACTTGAAAAGGCTTGAAAGTATCGTGTTGTACTTTGTAGTCAAAGGCTCTTGGCCAAAGACATTTCAGTAAAAGGTGATCTACAATTTTTGTTTCTTTTTTGGTGATAGGGAAACCTATTCCTATATCGGAGTCATACAAAGCCATATTTTGACTTACATCTTTTTTCATAGCTTCTAAGATGAGGTTTTTTAACTCGTTCAGGCTCTGATTTATCCGTGCCCTTCGTCTTTTCTCCATTAAGGGCTTGGAGGACTGAAAAACAAAATCAAAGAGAACAGTGCTGTTTTAAAATTCTCTGGCCTCGGCAAAGGGGCTCACTGTTAATCAAGGTTGAAGTTGTACAAAAGCAAATTTTTCTGAAGTTTAGAAAGTTGTCAAACTTTTACCTTTCGTCTGTCGTCACTGCTGGGGTTGCCCGAAGGACTTTCGAGACCCATTTTCACAAAAACACGTTTGTGCTTAGGCAAATTTTCCACCTTTCTCAGAGTTTAGTCTTTCCGACACAGCCTTCTCTACACTAAATGCTTTTATGCCTCTGATTTTTCAGACCGTGGGAAAATTATCAGAGACATTTTGCTAATTCAAAAGTTATACCAGAGGGCCAATGAGAGCGCTTGTACTATTCGTTGTAAATAAACTTTTGCCAACAGAGCGTGAGAACAGGCCACTCCGATTGGTCGAGGGCTTCTTAGGACGTGGGATAAGAGTGAGTTGACTGTTGTTTAGAAGCTAATTACGTGGTACCTCTGCCATGATCCGTGAGCACACAAAAGTTCTTATTAAAACTTCATTAACCCAAAACAGACAAACCCATTGTTGTTTGTAAACCGTGTCCGTGGGAACGGGTCTCGCTGATTGGTCGAGCCGCGCGACAGAGCTCGTGCACTACAATGCCAACAGAGATGTTTAAATAAAACATTCTTTGACTACAATAACTGTTTATTTCTGCACGTGCCGAAGCATTGTCCGGGCATGATTCGCACTCGATGGGGTTCACTTATAAGATGACCCGACCGCGAGCGAAACAAAAGAGGCTGAAATTTTCCCACGATCAGCCCCGGTGCGAATGTTTATTCATGAACAATGTATGCACAACAATTGCCGCTTAAAAACAAGTCTAAACAGATACCCGAAGAAAAATTTACACAACGCTCTCTGTAAAGTGTACAGTACAATGTTTGTGGAGAGAGAAGGCGACTCAGTCATGAAATCAAGCCGTTAGTTTGTTTAAGAAAAATTCTAAAAAGGTTAGTGCTTTCGACAAAACTGTGGATGCTCCACTGGTTCGTGTTGATTATTAGCCGCACAAAAGCTCTACTCGCGTTGGGGAATGACAACTGTCAAAAGATTTCAATGCGATTCTTTCAGGTCTTAAGCTGTGATATATTTCTATGACAATCGAAACAATACGTAGAACAACTAACATTTCAATCTCTCGCGAGGGGTGGAAGACTATAATAAAATTGCAATTTCATTTTCATGAGAATTAAATCTCTGGAGATTGTGTATAATACGTTATTCAAATTCGTTTGCGTCAATGATCAAAAACTCGATCTGTGGCATTTAGGAGCGACATGTGTTTTTAAACAAGTCTTGCGTCAAAGCTTCTGTAAGGGAAAAAACTGTCAAAGAACTAATTTGTTCTAATTGTCGAAACCTAGTTTGTTTGTAATTCGATCTTTTTCACTGCATTCCTAACATTCTACATTGCTTAGGTCATTGTAAATACAATGGCGCAAAATGAGACTATGACGTCATCATTTTGCTGCATCAAGTTTAACCTCGTTCCCAGGCTCTCTCTCCTCTGTCTTCCTTGATTCTTTCTTCCAACGACCTAGGGAGGCAAAGGAGAGAGAGCCTGCGAACGGATTGCATCAAGTTGTGCAAAGATAGAGTTTGTTGGAACGAAGGTTTTGGAAAGGGGTAGCTTTAAAAATACGAACTTCGTAAAAACATAAATCCATGATTCAACATGACAAAGAAACAAAATACGAAGATAGCCAGCACATAGGCTGAATTTATTGACTTAATATAAGCATAAATAAAGATCCCATTTAATGAGAAAATTCTTTGTCTTCATCGAATATAAGTTAACTCTCCCATCTCCCAGACAACTTACACAGTAAGGAAAAGTGATTACTCGGCAATCATTTACAAATTAGAAGTAACGGAAGTTGCGAAAAATGTTAACAACCGTATTTTTTAAAAAAAATTTGAAAAATAATATTTAAATAGGTATTAAAACATCATTCAAGATTTTAAATAAACACATGACCAGGATATATGACGTACAAATTGTCTCTCCTTGATAAAAGGGTCAGTGATAAACGAATGAAGTATTTTGACTTCTTTAGAATATTGACGTTTTTTGATGTCAGGAATTCTAAAATATACTTTGTTATCTTGCGGTTTTTGGGATGTTGGAATAAAAATTTGCAATTATAGAAATCTGTGAAAGCTGCGCTTGAAATTTGAATCCAAATAAAATGTTGGATAAATAAGATACCCTAATAGCTTAATCATAGTTTTTAGCAGAATGTTTGAATTGCAAAATTATTAAAGAGCGGCGTACTAGACCTTATTGTTTACTCGTTAAAATACGAGTTTTCTTTTTTGTAGCTGAACCAGCATGAGAAATGTTGGCGGAAACATTAAAAAGGAAAAAAAATGTAGATCAGTCTTCAAGATGAAGGATAAGAATTGCAATGTTATCCACAAAATGCCACTGTTATTTGGTTTTCCATCGATTGTTTGTTAAGGCATGGGTTTCCAGTACAGGGACCTGGTATCTAAACCTAACGGCATGACTTCCGGCGGAGAGACGCCATGCTTTGGATCTTTACCAAATACGGGAAGGAAGTTAGGTTGCGTAGCAACAGCGGAGCCTGAATCCATCAAAAAAGGGTTAACTGTTGGCAAAAGAACTGCCACTTTGCCATTAGTTAAAGGATAAGACGCTAAATGATATTGAGTGGAGGGTAGAACGCCAGGGCTGTTTTGAGGAAGAAACGAGAAATTTGCTGGCGAAGACATTGAAATGGGTGGCTTGGGCAGTATGGGTTGATTGGGAAACGAGACTTGAGGCAGCTGTCCTCTTGTATCAGCGGCGTCCACCGGCTTAGTTACCAGGCAACGAGTCGCTAGGTGCTCTAAGAGCCTACTCCTAAGCGTAGAGTCAGTGTTTCCCAGGGCTGTCAGGACTCGAGTGATCTCTGATGCGCACTGATTGAAGCCCGCCCTATAGTTGGCCACGGACGCCGGATTTGAACTTGAACTACCTGTTGAAAGGAGCAAAGAAAAATTATATAGAGAGACGTTTGGTAACAGATTCATTATCGAGAACTTTGCATCTAATTAATGTGAAGGCTGGTTGTACAGCAGGGGACAAATTTAACACTGTAGACATTCACATGTAGCGAAGACAATGAATTCCTCATTTCGTTCACACAAGGGGTTCTGTTACAGACATAAAATGAGCTTTGACCGTTCACAGAAAAATATTTTCAACCCAGCGTTTCATCGTTAACTAACGATGCTGTCATACACTTACAAGAGGAATGCTTAACATAGATAGATATCAAGAGATATCTTTCAAGTTTCAGCTCAATGGAATATTTGACCTCATTGTGCATCAAACAATTAAACAACACAGTCTTTATACCGAAATAATGGTAAATCAAAATATCACGCCTTTTAATGGTAGTTATCTTAAACTTAGTACTATCTGCAAATGAACGAGGCAAGAACAAGCTAACCTGTGATTTGTTGATTTTTAAGATTTTTTAAATGTTGAACTGTCATTTCTAAAATATCAGCCTTCTCCAGCTTGGAATAGCACGAATTCTGAAAAAAAGTTTTTCAAAGAGATTATTAACAAAAACAAAGAAATAACCATATCTAAAACCTTGAGGGAACGTTTAATGGTAATCCCAGATAAATCTATGGAAATGAGGTAAGCTGCTTTGCTATGAATTAAAATTTTGCTTGAAAACATCGTTTTAAAATGCTTGTTGCTACTTTTTGCTATTAATGACATTAATGATCTCTCGATTAAGGCTCCCTTCCCTAAATCAAAGTTATCACTATTATATGTATCATGAAAACCTTGTCAATCAACAAAAAGTGATTGTTAGGCAGGGGATACTTAAAAAATTCAGCAGCAGTCCAAGCGAAAGCTTGGGAAAGTTATTTCAAGAATTTTTACTTTCTGAGGTCAAATGTTCAGTTGAAATCATGGTTAGCAATCAGTTAAACACGAAAACTACAGTACGTCTAAAGCTCCATAACTTTCTCATGGTGCGAAAGTAGTTTTAACATCGCCACAAAAATTAGAAGTTTTGAAAACTTTAAACTTTTCAGTAATTAATTAGCAGCCTCATATGAATTTTAAACAGTTTGCGAAAAGGACCAAAAATTCTTAAATAAAGCTGAGAAAGTTATTCCAAAGCTTCTAAATGGTACTTACATCTTTTTTCATGGCTTCCAGTATTAACGTTTTCAGTTCGTTTAAACTTTCGTTAATTCTTGCTCGTCTTCGTTTCTCCATGATCGGTTTTGACGCCTGAAGACGGAATTTCGAAAAGATTGTTGCATTTGTAAGTCAGTTACAAGAAGACGTCCTCAATGACAGGAAAATCAATGTTCCCAGCAAAAATGACTCTAACTCACTTTTCTGCGATCTTTCGATTTTCCTTCTTCGCTCATTTTTGCTTGAAATTGGATACCTGCGATCTCTGGCGACGACGGGCAACACAAAAGTCGTATAACTTTTCAAATTCGGACTTATCACGGGATTTTAAGAAGAATGTAAGCCTTTGTCTCCGCCTTTGTTTATGATAACCGAGGCATTGTAATGAGCGTGGGAAAAAGATCCACAATTCTCAACACACCCCTACTGTCCAATTAAAACCCGCTATCTTGTTTAAAAACAAGCACAGTCAACAATCCAAACCGGAGAAAACTATGTCGGGGCGAATTAAGGTCGTGAGAGTGCTGCCATCCGATTGGTCGAGGCACCGACCAGCACGCTTGAATGCTACGACTCGCGTGCGAAAAATAACACAACAACAATATATGGGCAGGTAAGTTCATTGCTGTGTAAAGCGTCTCCATAGTGTGGTCTACTAGGGTCGTGGGAACAGATCGCGCTGATTGGCCAGGCGGCTCCTTAGGTCTGTGTCGCAGCGTTTTGATGGTTTCACGGGTCATGTCCCTCGAAAGCGATCCTAGTTCCAGCGTCGTTGGACACGTTCCTGAATATTGTACACGGTGTAATGTTTCTATAAATAATAAGCAAACAAAGTGACATTATTTATACATCACACGAAAGCTCTGTCAGTTGATATTCTCTTAAACAAGAGTGAATGTCTTTTGGGTCAAGTGGGTGCATCAAATGAAGAAACGGAGAAACTTGCACTGTAAAACAGGCGAAACGACGTAAGAACATTCTGCTCCATTCAGTCACCGAAATTTCTCAAGGCTGCTGAAACGCAATTTTCATTTCTGCTAACGTAGCTATTTGAATACACGGCTTGTCATTAGTCCATTCAACCGCAACATGAGTGCGTTAATTGGTTAACTTATATTAAACTACTCCCTACATTACATCAGTTTGGCGTTGAAAAGAAATTAATAGAGCACTCGTGAACCGGTCCGACATCATCATTTGTTAGCTTGGATAATGCTGCGGCACACGGAACAAAGAAACAAATTCTTCAACAAGAAACTCAACTTGCATCTCTAATTATCCACGGCTGTTCTAAAAAGGCCCTATGCACACCAAATGTCATCCACTCACCCTCCCCGCCCGTCAACGAATACATTCTTTGATAGTTCAAATTTTGGTACTCCTAGAAAACGGTTTTAGTGTGCTGAAAAGATAACCTTATTTTAGAATACACATGTTTATACATGCCACCAAATGTCTGGTCTGAAATAAGCCACTCCCCCTTATTGTAATCCCTATTCTATTAGTACCCCTCGAGAACGGTTTCCACATAATCGGCTGAAGAGAATACTCATTCGTTGTTAGAATTCGTCGGTTTATATGGCTTGCAGGAGTGACTGCTGAGGGAAACGCTGACAGAAGTTCTTTTTGTGGGCTCACACGTGTACTCCTGCGCGCCTTGTTCCAGAGATTTATTACGCACTGGAATAACACAAACGCCATCTCGAACTCCACTTTTTACATGTTTTTTGTAATGTTTAAGACATCGCCAGCATTGCTTGAAAATATGACGTTCTTAATGCGGAATGTCCCTAAATAGACACCAAAAAAGAGCATTATGGCAAAACATTTTACATAACTCGATGGACGATGTTCAAATCTCTTAATTGAAGTTCAGTGTTAAAGGGATGTATTTGTCATAGATGAAGCAAGCATGGCTTTGCGTGCAAACATCACGGACTTAATAAATTATGTTAAAGCCGACATGGGAAATTAGACAAGAATTTCCTTCAGAATATTAAACAAAATTGTTTAATTACAATATGTAGGCGTTAAATTCCTTCATATTTAACGCGATAACTTGCCTCGACTTGTATCCATACGAAAAACATTTTGCTGTAAAATTGAAGATGTGACAATATTATAATTATTGCTGGCTTCATTAATGAGGAATGTCTACTGTAAAGTAACACAGTTCAAAAATAAATCGGAAAAAAAAATTGATTTCATTCAAACCACTATTTCGCAGAGTATTGCTTAGTTTAGTTTGTGAAGATTCGAATGACGTTTATCCAAACGTCATCAGGGAACACTTTGCGTTTTTTAAATTGTTCATAACATTGCTTTTAATTGGCTAAGTCACTAAAATTGGGCCACGGAGAACCTTTACATTGAGAAAGATGTTGGCTTTACAAGTAATTTCTGTGGTCACACAATAGCTCCGACCTCGTTTAATTTCGTTACGTGAAATAACCATTTAGTTTGCAGTCGCAATGTTTTTGCGAAATCTCGATTGGGTCGTTTAACATAAAGCTGGAATATTCTTCAAGGAGCAAGCTATTTTAATTATGTCTCAATGATTATTTCTCAATCGTAAAGTAATTTAACTGAACGTTTTTTCTGCAGACCTGGTGAATGAATGACATGAGACTTAAAGCTAAGAATCGCGATACTCGTGTTAGTCTTTATACAGCTCCAATAATGTTGGTCAGAAGTATGGTACTATGATTCAATTGACTGGTTCAGAATTAATTAAAGTTCATGTATTCTAGAACAAAGAGTACAAGGTTTTTTTTACTAAATTGAATCACTCCCGTTGTTATCCCTGCAGTCATACAGAAAGACAACTTTGTTGACCTTTATTGTGCTGTTATAGGGAATGGAAGTATATCGATAAACTTCCATATCGTTGTAAAAAAAAAGCAGAGCTGATGGAAAAGAAATATGGAATAAAAAATATGTAGATTAAATGAACAGGTTTCAAAAACGGAAATTACTACGCATCGCTTCAGGCAGGTCTACGTGTGTAGGCAGCAGAAGTTGTAGACATTTTAGCGAAATCAGTTGCATCTCAAACTAATTAAGGCAGACATACAGACAGTATTCATTGTGCAAGATTCTTTAAGTTACGATTGAAAAAAACACAGTATTCGAATTAAACAACGTGGTTGGATTTTTTGGAGTTAAGTTAGAAAATGACTGAGTTAATTAAAAGGATGCCAATGAACAAAATAAGAAAGTCAGCCATGTTTATTGAGTTCTCTAGAACGTTGAAAACGCCTCCATGCGATAATTAATTTAACCTTTCATTATAACTGGCGTGTAAACTGAACAAAGAATCCCCGGCGTTTTTTAATATAGGCATTGAAAATCAACTGCCGTAAAAGTTTTGTCCCTTCAGGTCCTTCGATCAAGCAAGGAGAACTGAAGGCAGTTAGCTTGTCCGTGATTTCGGCTAAATAACGAAGAACCGAGATCGATCGTGAAGTTTAATAGGCAAATTGTGATTGCTTTAAATACATCTATAGCAAAATAAAGCAGAGATTTTACTTAGCACAACAAGTAGCAGGGAAGAAATTAAGAAAGGGAGGAGCAAAACGAAATTATGGCAACGAGAAAGCACTGAAACGGAAAATTAGGAACACCAGCAGCTGGAACGGAGCACGAGGTGAGGAACAAGGAATCGAGAAAGCAAGGAGTGGGGAACGAGGAACGTAGAGACGGAAATTAAACAAAAAAAGCAAATTCTATCAGCCAACTTAAACTGGAGAGGGAATTAAAGCACACAATATAAAGCATGAGACGGAATGATGGGCATAAACCGGACCTATCACACGTGGAAACCTTGACTATTTGACTATAACAACATGACAAAATTGTGAAAAAAGACATTCACGATACTGATCGAAAATATCATTTTCAAATCCTATGAATACTAAATAGTTATGCTGTGACTGCTCCGAAAGCAGGCTGCAAACAAGCTGCTGATGTTTTTTAATCTCTTTGGTGACACCAATATATACTATGAGAGTGGTTAATTTATAATTGTATTCCGGAAAAAGGCAAACGCACCTTTTCAAAAGTTGTTCTCGGCCTTTGTGAAACGAGTTCTTTTATACTCTGGCCAAGAAGCTTTTGGAAACTGTTTGTGAAATTCGAAAATCCATTTAAGTCGTTGTCGGTGCCCAATCGGAAACGCCGAGGAATTTCCGTAATTCGTCGTTCATACATGAATCTCGCACCACAGGGAGCTCATTCAACAAGTGTTTGTGGCTTCTACGCACTAAAATATAAAGAAATGTTTAGTTAAAAGGCACAGTGTTACCATGATCTGTTATTATCACAGTAGTGCTTTGGCTCATAGCCAGTGAACTGGCTCTTTAATGGAGCATATTGTCAAGACCTCGAGCGCATAAAAACGAGCTCGATACCGAGGGCCAATATTTTATTCATTCCAGCTCGATCCCAAACAAGCTTCGGTTAACAGAGGAGGATACTTAGGACTTATGATACAAGATTTCAGTATCACTTGATTGAAATCTTTTAAAAGAACATCCAATAATCATGGGCCAGACCTGAAGCGCGCAATTCTACGTGAAAGTCGACCTCATGCCCGACGTTGAGGTTTTCAAAAACAAAAGAAAAGAAAAGAGAAGAAAGGAAAAGAACGTTGGAAGAAACAGAGGGACAAAAGAATTAAGTTAACCCAGTCCTGAGTAAGTAAAAGTAAGCCATAAAACTACAAGAAAACCGTCAAGAGTGGGCGCGAGGGATAACTGCCGGACAGTGTGCTGTCCGATATACTTGGAAAATATATTGCCCCTGTAATAGGGTAATCTGATTGGTTGATCCAAGTGCTTAATTGACCGCTGTATTGTAGTATGCCCGCTCGAGAAGAAACCACAGCACTGGATCGAGTTAGTTCTTTTCGCCGATCGGGGAGTTAGTCATGTAATTATGAATATGTCATGAAACCATAACGTAACATACCGATTCAGTCACATTTAATCTAGAACTGTATCCCAAACTTGACGAACTTTCCCAGGTCGAACCTGAGAGCAAATAATCCATGTTAAATATGCTATTTATGGTGTTCTTGCTTGATTACGTCACATGCCCAAAATTCACCCCGCTTGTGCGAAATTTTCTCAGTTCTTGCACTTTCGTGTTATTTTCTCTTGGGTATGTAATATATCAAACCCGAAAGACCGTGTTTGAGCACAAAGAAGAAGAAGAGAGCGGAGTAGCGGAGTATTTTTGACGAACTTCAAGGTATTTGGAACTACACTGAGAAAGCAAATTTGCACGATGGTGCGATTTGACTACAACTACAAGGATTCATTTTGTATTCAATTAATTATTTAAATCGCCAATTCTTTTCATCTTTGCTTTGGGAATTTGTTATTGATACCATGATTTATATTGAAAACCGAGGCTTGCTCTGGTGAGATGTCGGCACGCATAATTATGGTAGCCTGCTGTGCAGACACTCTTTGGCCTCGTCACGCTATCTCTAGACTAGTACTGTTCACAGTCCCCTATTTTTCCGTGAGATCGTAGATGTCCTGGATGTCGATCGTTGAGTTCTGTAGCGTTGCACTTTCGTCCTGCGTGGCAGACATGTCTAACACCTTTTGACCAATTGTATGTGTTGTTGTTTCTTCCAATGAAAATGCGTTGTGATCGTGTCCTCTGAGATTATTTTACTAGGGGACGGGACGGTGTTTGCCAGTTGAAAGCTCGAAACCTATCGATTGTGACTTTTATCGTGAGGGTGTTTTGCCGGATCTTTCTGCATGTTCCGAAACACATTTACAGCTGCCTTTGAAGCCTAATATTGTTGGTAAGAAGCTTTGTGAAGTGTAGTGTATTGTATTATGTTGTTTGTAGAAATGGAGTGAGCAATTTATATGGCTCAAGTCTACGAAGCCATTTCGACATGTTCATCAGCAATCTAAGTTTTGTTGATCGTGTTGCTTTCAAGCGGCACGAACTAAGCTGGCACTAGTTTGTATAGTCCACACTGTTGTGTTTTGAATTTTGCAATTAAGATCTGCCTCCGTCACGGGCATAAAGAAGCGCTGTCGTGCAGACAGAGCAAATTTTCACTCAGCTTATTACCACCTTGTATCGCCAAATGCCACCAAATATACAGCTTAGTTGGATAAAAATGCTATAGAGCAAAGCAAAAACAGTAGTTTCGAAATAATGTGCAGGATTGCAAGGATTAAAATTGGTTACAGTTCAAGAAATTTGAGTTTAGTTCAGGATGTCAAGAAATCGAGTTTACCATTCTTGTGACAGTTTGAACTTTCGAGCCTTTATTTTGTCTGGTATTTCTTTGCTTCTATCAGTATTGGGAATGATTTCTACCGATGTTAAAGTAAACTTAAAAGTAATCTCCTGGGCACAATCATAAAAACAAATGCACAATACATTTCCCTGAATGTTTCCTACCAAGCACAGTCTCTAAAAATAAATTAAAATAGGTCACCATGCTTGCAAAAGAGATATGATGTACCAGTCTTACCCTATTTTGCCAGGTCTTTTAAATAGTACTATTCATTTATTTTATCACTCCGCATTACATTTTGCGGTGGCTGGAAGGTACAGTTTTTTGGTGAACTTTGATAGGCATACATGAATTTTTGAGCATAAGGAACAACATAATAAACAACTTATGCAAAAGAATCGAAAATAATCCAAGTGACATACAATCCATGAGTAATGATTTTGTTTTTGATGCTATTGAATAAGTGTAAAATTCTGCGCTTGAAGCGTTCGCAATATAGTGCTAAGGAATCACCAGTTAAGGTCAGGGTTGTTTTTCCTTCTGTTCTTCTTTTCCTCTGTTGTTGACTTGCTACCTTTAAGCTGTTTGTTACGAAGCAGTGTTTTGTAGACACGCAGTGTGTATAGTCATCATGTGAGGCTGCTTCAAGAAGTGCTTGCCTAGGTTTCCTTTTCTATGCGGCTGGTCCAATTAGTACATATTATAGTTCACCACTGAATTTTCTCTGATTCTTATTAGTTTAAATTGATCACGTGACGCAATAGTGTTCATCCGTGGAGAGACGCTATCAGCCCATAGTGCCTGTCTGAGGAAAATACCCGGATGGATAGTACTCGTCCGTGTCAATGTTTCTGTAAAGAAACGGGCTTACAGAAAGTAAACAATTGAAATATATTAAGTGGGTTTTTGTCTGTTTTCTTTTTCAAATTTTACATTTGGCTTCAACGACCTTCCATGGCTTTCATCTAAAAAAGTTGAAAATAATTCAATATGAATTTTGAACTGGTGCGCGGAAGAAAATTTAGTGGTGAACGATAAAGACAATAGAGTGTTTATGTCTCGGAACTATCGGTTGATAGTTGTCCCTTGAAAATTTGATGTTCTTAAGACTAGCATATTTGTTTTAAGAACATCAAATTTCCATGGGGCAACTATCAACCAATAGTTCCTCGACAGAAACTCCCTATTGTTTAAATTGGGATACATGCCAATACCTTGTCATGTCTTCATTAGGTAGCATTGCCATTATCTCTTTGTGCCAGCTCTTGTGTGAGGAACATTGCCATTCTTGTTATCTTCTGGAGAATTTATTCATGTTTTTGGATACTTGGGTTTTTTTTGTTCTTTTGATGTAAAAACAATTAAAGAAGGAGAAAACGGTTTGTTCATCTACTTGTATTTTTATTCTCAAGGATGTCTTTTATCTCTTGGTAAATATATATGGGTTATTGACCAAGTGTGAGGTCAAGATGGCTGGATATTGGCCAAGTTCATTCTTTGCGAGTTTATGGACCGAGACGGAGTCGAGGTCCATAAACTCGCAAAAAAAGAACGAGGCCAATATCCAGCCATCTTGAACAAACAAGCTTGGTCAATAAAGGATTTATTATATGGCTTTCGGGGAAATTTTTCTTGCGGGACACGGTAGGTAGTCCCAAGCGGGCAAGATAGCTCCATCTTGCCTGCTCGGGTAGCCAATCACAGCGCAGGATTTGATTCATCTTGCCTGCTCGTGGAGCTAGCCATATAATAAGATGTAGTTCTCACCAGCTAAACTTTGCCACTAGAGATTCAGTCTGTTCTGTTTTGGTTTCATTGTCAGTTGAAATAGACTTTAAAAACCTAGGTCTTGATAAGATAGTCATACTCTTGCAGTTGTTTTTGATTGAATTTTGTTTTCTTTTAAATTTCCCTTTACTGAGGAACAGCTTTTAATCTACAAGGCTGTACATGTATGTTATTTTAAAACAGTCAGTGTAACTTAAAATATAATTGCATTTGTATGATTTTGTGTTTAACAATAATGCTTTGAATTTCTGTTTTTGCAGTAATGGATGATCATCATGGGTTGGATGAGGGAAAACATGCACAAACCGAAGAAAGTCGTAGTAGAGAAGGAACTAGGGATGGTGAGCATCAGCCCTTACCATGATATGTATCAGTTGCCATGCATTGATAACTTTTTTAGAGTTGTGTCTTGCCAAAATAATTCATTTTTTTGTTACCTGTACGTAATTGGGTCTTAACTGTACTGGCAGCACTTTCTCAAGAATTTTAGGGCTTATGTCCTCATATTATACTTCAATATCTGGTTAGCTTATGAGTTTTTTCTTGTACACTAAGTACTCCAGCAATACTAAGAAGAACATTGCAAACCAAATGTGTTAGAGGAAGCCAACTTTTATGTATTAGAGAAAGCCAACTATTATGTGTTAGAGAAGGCCAACTATTTTTCAAAACACATCTTCTTCGCACCTGGATAAATTAGCCAGTTTCTAGTTTTTAATTCTTTTTCATCCCTGCTATGAAGGCTTAAAATTTAGCACAGGGAGTGTTTAGTAGATGGAGTTTCAAAATCTTAAGGAAGAAGTGATTGTACAGTACCACGTTAATGCACAGCTTATTATTCTTGTGTATCCATTAAACTAGTCAACAACCCATTGTCCCCAATAGAACAAAATAATTTTGTTTTTAAAATTGATATAAAATAAAACTCTCAACTTACTGGTAGTTTGGGAGGTTCTGTGGTATATTATAGGTTAAGGTATAGATGTATGGCAGTGATACAAGCAATTTTTGCTGCATGTTACACAGAAGATATTTGCATATCATATGTAGTTACTCAAGCATTTGTCGCAGTGCACATATTTTTTCTATTCTTTGTTGTGACTCTTATTTAAAACCCCAAAAGCTGTGAACAAGACAGCTTGTAGGAAGTTGAGCTTTCTGTGTTAGCAAATGACAACCTTAACTTAAATGACAAAACTGGTAAACCATACATGACAATTGCCCCTACTGTATTCTACATGTATACTTACAGCCTGCAAAGCACTCACTTTCTTTCCTGCAATGGTTTGGGGCACAACAAACATAAATGAATTAAGAGAGGTTGAGGAGTCGAGGAGGCAGAATAAAGAAAACTTTTGGATGCCGCAAAGCTCTTAGAATGAGCTTGACGGCTATTAATGCAGTGTTCGACACTAACTTTCTTGCTAATTTGCCCTTAGGGCAACTAGTTCTGTTTTTGTTGGTTCCCCGTGTGTCTTTTTAGTTGCCTACCTGGTAGACTTTTGTTGCCCATTAGCACTCACAAGAAAATTTCAACTTGCAGAAATGCTCAACTTTTTTATAAACTTGCCTTCTCGTTTTGGTGTTGCAACAGTGATTCATTGGGTGATTAATCAGTCATAGAGCACAACCCTCACAAGATTTTAAACATCCACGAACTGTGCCCACACATTTTGATGAGACTCCACTTTTCTAACAAATAGACCCAGTGAAGCACTTTTACTGGTCAAATACAATGAACCAACTGTCATGAATGAAAACATAATTCATGCCCAGAAGCACATCATTATCATTAATATTATTGTTATTATTTTTGTTGTCATCGTTGTTGTTTTTATTGCTATTTTTATTTATTATTATTGTTATTATTAATAATTGTCTTTTTAACTATATATTAAGGAATGGCAAAAAGATGGCTCAGCCTGTACCTGTAGTGCCTATTTTGTATTTGTAATCATAGATTAATAAAACTGCTTCTCTTCCTCACCAGAGATCAGTCGGGGAGTAGCTTACAATCCTGACAACAGTGCCCCATTTCTTTTTGAGTCACAACAGTAAAACTTATAGCCAAAATGTTGCCGTACCGTACAATTTGTGTGGAAAGACTTTGACACAAAAGTTATTTCCAAATACTGTTGCAAAATGCATCTTTGAATATTCAGTGAGGTTATCAAGCATTTTATAGTATTTTAAGAACTAGGGATTAATGCTTTTTATGGTTCGCATGATCACTAATCGCCTAGCCACTTTTATTTAGCAAGCTTTGGGGCAAGCTCCTCACAAAATTTGGGTTCATGGCTTGTTTTGGAAATGAGAGTCAATTGTAGAAACTTTCAGTGAATGTTAGAGTTGAGTTAACATGTCATTGACCTTTAAGTTAATACTTCTAAACTTCTGCTCAAATGATTTCCCCAAAATTTGGGCATGGTTTGTATTAAGTCAGAATAAGCTGGTTCCAGAAATTGAGTAAAAGTATGCCAGCAAAATTTTTTTTACTGGTAGTGTTGTCCAAAAAATGGGGTCCAGTCAAACACCAGTAAGAATAAAAATATTTCCCCCAGTAAATAGAATTAACTAACATTATCACCGAGTGGAACACAAAATATTTCCCAAAATTTCTTAGCCAACACTTCAAAGCCCCAAAATTTATGTTGCAAACTTTGATATGGGGTAGTGTGCCCACAATAACTGCAGAACCACCTTAAGTAATGATGAAATGGAATCAATAGAATAACCATGATAAGAATGGTGTTATCCTTTTGATACAATATTAATAACAAACAGTGGGGCTTGACTTTTCAAAATTACAGAAAAACTCAAATTGCATCTAGGGCCACCAGATCACAGTTTTCAAGCAACATACATTTAAATAGAAAGGAATTGTTAGCCAAATTAACTTTAACTAAAAATAACAGGCACTTTTTAAAAATAAAGTGGTTTGCTATTAAACAGTTAAAAAACAGTTCCTTTATATTGCTATATGTAGAAACATAAAAAATGAAAAGGGTTTGTCAAACACAACTCAATACACCACCACCACCCACATAAATTATGATACTCTCCCATGTAGATGTGGAAGGAAAACACCTTGTTTTCACTCTAAGAGGAACTGGAGTTTGCAAGCCCTGACAGCAAGCCCTGACAGTTGTTCAGATTGGTTTCTTTGGAGTTAATGACAATAAATTGATTAACACCAAATTAATTAAGAGAGCACTCGACAACCAAATTGATGGCATTTTGTTGGGTCCTTCATTAGGCCGTTGTTGTTGTTTTTTTTTATCATGACAGAACTCAAAAATGATATTGTTCGTAAAATGCTTGACAGTGGCCTTATAAATGAGTAGTTTTATGGACGTTATTTTGAAGATATGCTGTTGATGGACAAACCAAATAAATCTGACATGTTTTACAGTCAACAAATTTGAAGATGGCTTGATCCATTTCCTGGACATTTCTCTGAAAAGAACATCCATTGACATTTATAGGAATCACACAAACACTGGACAGAATGTCTTGTTTTCTAGTCAAGTACGTTGACTTGCCAAAATTACTTGGGTTAGGCCTTGTTGCACCAGGCTTCTCGTATATGTGAAATAGACTCTCTCATTCAGAAACAAAGAACAATGATGAAAACGTTCTGTTAGGGAATGGCTTTCCTAAATCTGTGGCTTCTAATCTTGTGAGGTGTTTCAGACACAGTAGCTCGGAACCTAGAACATCTTATCCCAATGACAACAAGACTATGAGTTTTAAGGATTTTAAATTCTAATGTGGGGTTTAGGACTGGCACTAGTTTTGCTAGGCTAATGATGTAATTTTGAAAGCAGATGGGAGCTCCTCTGGGGGCCTGTCCAGGAATCCCCATCAATGTCCCAGACCAAAAATGGCATGTGCTTTTAGCTATTACTTCATCTCATGCAGGAAGGAAGTGATGTCTGAACAGTTTTCATTGAAGTGCCTTGAAACCAGAACCAGAGTATTAACAATATTACAAACAACGCAACAAAGAAAGTACAGGATGCAAAACAGAGCACAGTGATGCAAACCCAAATGCAAGTTAATTTTGAAATCAAATTGAAAATTGCTATGTAGAGTGAGACGGGTAACTGCAATCACAACTAGTGGTTTGCTATTTGCGTGAAAAATTAGCAGACATTAAGTTGAAGGAAGTGAGTTTATAGAGAAGTCCATTTGCATCATGTTAATCAAAAACTGGTTTTCTTAGTTAGGTATAGAAGTACAGTATGGTAATAAGTAGTTTCTTAGAAATCGATTTTGAAATAAAAACTAGCGCTAAAAAGTCACGACGTTTCGACCTCTACGAGGTCATTTTCAAGTGAGTAAATTTTCTACAATAGCATATAGCCATAAATATGTTAAAAACAACTTATAATAGATAAAAATGTGGCGAACGCTAAAATGTGATAAAATATGTGAAAAAGTGTTAAAAATATACAATGGAAAAATAAAATAATTTTAGCAAGAATTGCTCTAAACAAATAATTGGGCGCGAATTGAATCGCACTGTTTGTTTAGCATTGGTTTCAGTTCTTTGATAAAAAAAAAAAACATTTCAAAATAAGGTAGCCAAATTTGTTCTGACACTTTCTTAAGATTCGAAAACTCTGTGCGATGTCTTCTGGCTCCATATCGTGCTGCTCTCTGAGGTGGTTTCCGATTGCCGATCCTTTGTGTTCTTCAATTCGTTGGTGTAGGTGTCGGCACGTGTAACCGACAGCCTGCATCACACAGGCCACACTGAAATGAATACACCACGTATTGTTGACTAACAAGAGGCTGCTTGTCTTCCCTGACCTTAATTTCATCCTTGATCTTTCTACTTGTGTAAACTGGGTTAATATCTGCGTTGATCTTCCGACTGAGGTCAGCCAGCTGTTTACGTACTACGTTTGCAGATTTCTGGTCCTTGTAGGGCAACACGATTCTGACTGGGGCTTCTCTTTTATCAACCACTCGAGTATGTGAATCATCGGACACTTTTGATTCAATAAATCTGCGAATGATTGACTGCACAAGGTCGTCAGGATAGCACAGTCGGGAAAAGATCTCTTTAAGGCGTTCACATTCCTCGTGAAAAAACTTCCACTTTCAAAATACAGTATGAATATTCATAATTTGAATTATAATAATATTACTGTTGTACTTTAGATTGTAATTCCAATGCTCTTTTTAAAAACTGATTTCAGTTTCATTAGGTAGTTTGGTGCTTTGGGCCCAAAACAGCAGCCTGAAAACGGTCCTTGTAAGTTGACAAGCCCTTGAATAGCCAGGAAGTTTCAAGAAATGGGCCCTAAAGAGGCAAAGGGCCGACTTCAGACACAACTTAAAGCGAGTTTCAATTAGTCCAGCAAATTTATTTCACTTTCCGTAGGAGGAAGGTAAATTCCTAAAGATAAACATGAAACGAATTACTACAAATAACTAACTGAAGACGGCAGAAAACTAAGAGGAAAACACAAACAGACGATAAACTAAATGGCTTACCAAAATGCTGGCAACGGGGTTCAGGGAACCAAGAAGATACAAGTGTACCGGACGATAAACTAGCACTAAACGAACATGAAAGGATAACACAAATATATACGCAACGAAAGCTACATACGACGCGAGAAAAAAAGCATGCAGAATGTGAAAAAATACATAAACATACGGAACAAAAAAGGACACAAAGAAAACACGAAATAGCCGTAACAGGCCCCTTCACAGAAAGTTTCAGTTTTCCACAATATTGTTGTGTCTATTAATGAAGTAAATCCATCTCCATATTTTTAATAGCCTGGCCAAACCATACCTGGAGGCATTAGATGATATGATCGATGATGAGGAGGGGGAGTTAGAAGAAGACAAAGAAGAAGAAGAAGGACAAGAGGATTAAGAAGAACAAGACAATGATGATGAACACCTCTACAGAAAGTTAATAGAGGATGAGTTTAGTGACAGTGATAAAATCAGTATTTATTTCGTAGATTTTTTAAATTTTCATCAGGATTTCCTTAACAGATGTATTAATAAGTAATAATTAAGTAAATAGAGGATGAGTCTGAAATTGTTTTGATTGTTCTACATTTACAACAGCTTATTCAAATTAGCCCAAGCTCAAAGGCTGAAGAAAATATGCCATTACTCTTTTTTTACTAAATGAACCACAAATCACTGTGTTGCCTGTGACTAGTTTGTTGGATCTAGATTTAAGGGACAAAAGAGTGACAGAACTTTTCATCTTTGTAATAAGAACCCAGCCACAGTCGTGCCTGACTAACTGTGTCCACCTTCCTTGGTTTAAATAAGCTAATCAAAATGCATGAATGGTGAAAATATCAAGCATCATGTAACCTGTTGATCAGTCGACAACTCCACCTTTCACATTTCTTTTCATAATTTGGATTTGCCAGATTTGAATGGAAGCCATAGGAAAGTTGTTGAAAACATGTCAAAAAACGAAAAAAAATTAGTTTGGTGGTCTGTGTTAGAAGTGCACCACTGTAAATGCAATGATAAGTATTATATTAGTATGTCCAAAAGGCATTTATCTGTCAAAAATAGAATTTCTCAAACTAATTCTAACTTTGGTTACTTTGCCTTTGTAACAATACAAATCTAAAGATTATAGTGGTTTTACAACACAGGCTAAAAACATGCCCTAAAATATAATTTTCGAAAATGTTTGGATTAAGCAACGGTTTGTATCATACGTGAGCATTGCAGATAATTCAAGCCAATTAATTCAAGGTCACAAGTCAGATTGTTTTGGTTCGCCCGTGTGTAGAAAGATCTATAAGATTCCAGTTGATAGTGATAATGGTAATTATACCTGCTCATGAAAACACCAGTTGTATAAATTCCAGTCTAGCCATAAATAAATAAAAAAAGATTTGTAATCTTCTTTGTCATAACTGAATTATGTTATTGAACTAGTATGAGGTCCGTGTTGGTAAAACATTGGTCGAGTTCTTCGCCTTGCAATGTTACGGCGAGATCCATAGACTTGTTAAAAAAAGAAATACCCATATCAGTATCCGACTTAAGTTTCATTCCATGTTCAATGCTAAATTCCTGAGGGGTGTGCCTACAAACGAGGACTAACAATAGAGCTATAAATCAATGAACATAATAAATCCCTCTAAGATTCTCTAACCGAAACAAGTGATAGGTTGAGGTATCACTGAATTCCTAATTTTCAACCTTCTGCTTTCATTTCATCGTCTCTCCCGGTTAATAACACGTACCCGTTGTAGCTAGTTCCAGCCGATCCCAGGAATGCAAATCTCATTAGCAGTCAGTGCTCTCTCTGATAACCATAACGAGTACTTTTAAGGGTATCAAGTCTTATATCGGAGGTTCGGTGATATTTCTTTCTAACAACAAAAACTGAAATAGTGTTCAACATAACCTTGCTCAGCACGTTTGCGAAAATCTATTGGTTCCTTTCAAAGGTTTCTTTAAGAGCACTCGGCTAACCTCCAGGTACGATTTCCGTACAGCGCCATACATTAATTATGTATGCAACTATCTCAAACTATCACATTATACTCAAACAGCAATCGTGAAAAGAACGAGTCAGTCAAAAAATTGCATGCATAATTAATGTAAGGGGTGGTGCGAAAATTTTGCCAACCTCCCTGCAAAAATAAGAGAGCCCCTCTGCCAGTTTTGTCCACATAGTATAATTTCCACAGACAGAATCGCTATGATTACGATGACGACCACAAAGCGCTTTGTGGTGCATTGAATAGGCCACAAAGCGCTTTGTGGTGTTTTGAATAGGCCACAAAGCGCTTTGCGATGTTTTGAATAGGCCACAAAGCGCTTTGTGGTGTGAAAAATTGGAAAAACCAAATTATTTCAGAAAATAGCTGTGAGATATTTGCGAGTCAACGAGCCATCCAGTTTTCAATGTTAAATCCCAAAATAAAACACCACATAGCGCTTTGTGGTGTTTTGAATAGGCCACAAAGCGCTCTGTGGTGTTTTGAGTAGGCCGCAAAGCGCTCTGTGGTGTTTTCAATAGGCCACAAAGTGCTCTCTGGTTTTTTGACTACTGCTGCTGTTTTGTAAAGCAAAGCGAACTAGGAACAGTTAGAAGGCATTCCGGCCATAAATATCTACTCGACAAGAAAATTTCTGTAATAAATGTTCGATGCTACAGGAGACGGCTTACCCAAAAAGGTTCAGTCAGCCTCAACAAACTTATACTGAGAAGAGGGCTTTCGCGAACCGGATTTCGTGTGAGTGACAAGATTGGGAATAGAGAAATATTGCGCAGATTGAGTGGTAGTTTTACAGCACCGAAACTAAAATTGGTGACACTGCTTCTCAGAAAGTTTGTTTTGCCTCTGTAATATCATTAAACGATCTGAATAATTTGAGGATAATCAAAGCGCGGAGTTTAATATTTGCTGGCCGGGAACACGCAGTTCGCAAACCGGAGAGCAACCACTGTTTAAATCTTCGATCGAACTTTCATGTTGAATTTGAAACTGAAAATACACTAAGCGGTCAATTTCCGATAGAAATCTTGTGAGGTAAATGCCATTCTTGCAAATAGTCGCTGCATATTTACGTTCAGAGTCACTCTGGTTCAGAGTAAAGACATACAAAGTCAAATACTGCTTCCGTACGCTACCCCTCCAAAAATCAATTTTGCTCGAAGACCGAACTGCAACGGAGTTTAGTTACCAGTCTTATGCTGCGTGTTATTAGATAGAACGCATGATATGATTGGCTCCGTATATCACATTACGTCAGAGGACATGTCTGCTACATAGGACATAACTGCAACGGTACAGAGTTCGACGGGCCGCCATCTTGGTCTCTTGATGCGAGCGAAACTGGGGAGAGTACAAAATGCCCGTGGGTAGGGGCGGTGGGGTCCGATTCCGACTCCGACTCCGACTCCGTCGCTATTGAGAACCTATTGTTGCTTATTTACTTATGTTTGGGCTTGTTCGCCAGTGAAAACCAGCTTTGGGATCAGACATTACAAGTAACATGTTTCCTTCAGCTTCAAAAGAACTGAAAGAAGATCCTTATCTCACTTCACTCAAATTGTTTCGAAAGAAATCTTCCGTTAGAAAGGTGCTCATGGATTATGCTGAATATATCGCTGCCCATACAATGAGACATTTGTCCAAAGATTGTATGACGTCTGCCGTGTTCCGAGTTCTTGGAGTTGGCAGCGGCCACGGTCAAACTGACCTGAGAATTCTTGCTGCTGTCGCTAGAGCCATCGAGAAGAAAGGAGCAGTAATACACTCGACAATCATAGAACCAAGCACCATGATAACAGAGTTTAAAACGACAGTGTCGTCGTGTTTGCCTCAGTCCCTCACAGATCTAGCAGATTTCTCGTTCGAATGGCACGAGACGACCTTGCAGAAGTTCATCGATTCTTACAGTCCCGAAATCGAGTGTTTCGAACTGGTTCATTTTGTTGCGTCCCTTTACTACATGGATGCCGAGACATCTTTGGTCAACTGCTATAAGCGGCTCGTTAGTGGGGGAGCTATCTTCTGTACCTTGGGACCCGAAGATTCGTTTTTTCCCAAACTGTCCAGAAAATTGCAGGGTCTTGTCGACTTGGGGTCAACAAAGAAGCTTCACACGGAAGTAGATTTTATTGACATTACCAAAAGGAACAATTGGAAGTATGAAGAATTGTCGAAGGCCCACTACACCGTGGACGTAAGTAGCTGTTTCGACGAATCTTCCACTGAAGGGCAGCTTCTTCTCGACTTCCTAACGCACAAGCAAGATTTCCGAGTCACGGCCGATAGAATGCTCTATAAAGATGTCATGGAGTTTTTAAATGAAGAAAGCTTCACCGATGAAAATGGAAAGAAGCTGGTTAAACCTGAATTTATCGCATTTGTAATTTACAAATGACTGGCGTCGTCGTTTCAAAACAAATGTTGAACTTGCACGTTTGTAAATTATAAGGATGGGTCGATCTCAATACTCTTTGCGCTAGTCACGCAATCTTCCTCCCCACGAACGTTCGTGGGGGAGGAAGATTGCGTGACACCAAAGAACGTCTGAGGAGGTTAAGGCTTTCGTCCCCTCCTGAACCCACGCTCCTTATGTCAGCACCAAAGGAAGAGCCTAACTTCGTCTTCATGGCGTTCTCCACTTTTCAAAATGACTGGGAACGGGGTTGAGGAAGAGCTCAGTCATGTCGGTAAGTGTGTTTATTGAGCAGGACTGAAAAATGAGAAATAAATGAAAAAAAAAAAAAAATACACACACACACACAAAAAAAGGTGAAGCAGTTATTAAACAGTGATTGAACTCTTTGACATGACTCGTTTGTCTGTGCTGTTCCTACAACGATAGAGGTCACAGAGTACTGAACAGCAATCAACATTTACAGTGCGAGACCAACCCGTATTTGATCAAACAGATCATGTGACATACCAGTGAAATCAATGTCGTCACAGCATAGATATGGAAAAAACGGTTAATTCCTGCTTGGTATGAAGGTATCATATCGATCTGAAATGAAGATGTCGGCCCATCTCCAATCAATAAAGCATGCAGCGGTTGCAGCGTACGAGGCGAGACATGGGTGCGGCACTCTGTTCAGTGACGCAGCCCTAATGTTTTCAGAGTGTGGTGGCTTTTCGAAAGCTTTTCCCCTCGTTATTCCTGATGTTACACATTCAAAACCAAATAAAATCATGGAAATGATGTGCAAACACTTTGCACTCGCCTCTGTAAACACGCTTGTGTCATGCCACGGAAATAACGCGAGCCATGTTTAGTAATGGTAATAGGACTGAGTGGAGTCCAATTCGGTCGGTTATCATACGAGTGATAACAAAATCGGACGACCGCGCAGCGGGAGTCCAATTTGTTAATCGCGAGTATGATTACAGACCGAATTGGACAACACGAATCCAGTCTTATTACCAATTAATCATAAAAAATTACAATTTCCGAGAATAGAATAGCCAAGTTATGAAAGAAAGGGAAAATTTGCATTAAAATACCTACAAAGGAGATGTAAACATTCTAAGGCCACCGCGCCTCCCACCGGCAATCAGGTGCCAAAAACACAAAAGCGCACACACGCATGCACGTTACTACAACTTTGAATGGGATTGGTTGATTTAAAATACAACTTTGAATGTGATTGGCTTATTGAACTGTCCGATAACAGACAGTCCAATAACAAACTGTCCGATGACAACTTGGCGAGTGAATTAGTGGAAAATTGGAGTTTTTTAAACCAATCACAATCGAAGAAATTGTAATTTTTATCATTAATAGTGCTATAGCAAGCCTGTGTCTTACCGTCGCTACAGTTCTCTCGGAGGGGAGGGGGACAACCTTTTGTGGGAGCGGTCTGGATCTTTGCTCGCTGCTTTTGGGCAACCAACACGGCTTCAAAATTTTGGATAATTGTTTTTAAATGTACAAATCTGAAAAGGAACGGATCAATAATGTTCAAAGCAATTTATTTTGCATCAAAAGAGTGAAGGGCTCACGTGAAACAAATAATTATGACGTAGAGTGTTCTCACCCACGTGGCCAGCAGCCATGAAAATTTATTGGAACAAAAGGAAGTGTGTACATCAGAGAGAGTTGAACTCCAACAAGATTGGTTTGGTACGCCAACATGGCCGCTGTTTAATTGTTTATGGATGGCGTGACGTCATGTGAAAACACTCTATCACTTTGGGAGAGCGCGTTGTATCTGTTATTTAAGAAATAGAAAACATGTACTGTGGGAGAACGAGAAATGCTGTGGGAACACGAGCCGCATGTGAGTGTCTCCACAGTTTTTTCGAGTTCTCCCAAACTTTCACGAGTGTTTCTGTAACTCGATAGAAACACGGAGAAAATGTTTTCTATTTCTATTAGAAAACACTGCGACGAAAAAAAGGAAAACAACTTGTTAACTTTGATTATCAAAATTTATATAATAATTAAATTAATGCGCGTGCTCTGATTGGTCAATCAGCTATGGTTTATTGCGCCAGTAAACTCATGGAAATTTCGCGTGTCTTCTGAATTATTATATAAAAGCAATAGACCACAAGTTTCTATGGTTTAGAGGCATGATAAACCACTTGGGATGTTGGAAGAACACTCGAAGAATTCGTAAATCACTCGCCTGCGGCTCGTGATTTACCAATTCTTCTCGTGTTCCTCCAACATCCCGCGTGGTTTATCTGCCTATAAACCAAAAAAGCTTGTAGTCTATTGCTTAATTATCTCGTAAATGTCTGTCACTGACTAAGGCCCAGTTCAGACGCCGAACTTTTCATGAGCCGAAATTAATTCGAATTTGGACCGACCCAAATTATCAAAAGTATGCGTGTTGATTCAGACGTCGCACTTAATGCACCGAACTTAATTTAGTTTGAACCAAAACACATCGAAAGGTCAGCGGTTTTCAGGCAAGGTGTATGCATTAGATTCGGCACATGAAAAGTTCGATATCTGAATCAAAGCCGTTCCAAGGCCGAAATTCCCGGCTGAGCTAGGCGGGAAGAACGGCTGAACCGTTCCAAATTCAAATTGCCTTTCTTAGCTGATTCAGACGCTGAATTTTTCATGTACTTAATTCAATGTATTATGTTCGGCCCATGAAAATTTCGGCGTCTGAACTGGGCCTACGACGTATCGCCCAACTCTTTTTTAGATGAAAGCTTAAAAGTTAATTAAAACATCTTAGTACCATCTACAAAATGTGAGTCATTTATCTAATTTTTCAACAGTGTCAACTCCTGTCTACAGCGTATTCCATATTTACCCCGTGGTTTGATGTATGTTACCCTACAAAATAATTAAACATATTTAATATGTTTGATTTCCATGACAGGCTGACATGCAGTTCAATGTTGCATACGATTTCCTCTTTTCTTTGGACGATGTTTCAAGGTTATGAGCCGGCAAGCCACGCCAAGCAGTTAATACCCGGCAAAAAACCATTCTGACAAATATTTACTAGAGTGCTATGAAATATCAGGCGTGATCTCTTATCATTAAATAAAGAAATTTATCTCGGTGTTCTATTCTTATACTAAGTATGATAACTAATCGTCCTCGATGAATGTCATCTGTCCCGGTCCGCCTTTTTTCATGTAGCGTCTGACAGAAAAAGAAGAGATGAAAAAAAAAAAGAATAAATAAATTTTTATCGATTGATTACTACGGCCATTCACCCTGATCGCTAAACAGCCTAACCTGAGTCTTGATTCCGAAACTATATGACTTCGTAAAAGCAAAATAAACAGTCGATTCTTTCAATGTGTCAACCTTCGTATACACGTAGTGCTTAACACAACTAAAAGCAATACCTGTAGGCTTTGTACTTGTTGTTCTGTGCAAGTTTCACTCTCATTTCCTCTTCTTGTTCTTGTTTGAATTCCTAAAGACAGCAACAGAAGTGACCGTCATTAATTCACATTTCACTGTTCAGTGAACCCAGAGTATGTGGCTCAACACATACTGAGCAGTTGAACCTTTTTAGCAGTGAGTTATCAAAGCTATGAGAATTATACCCTGACATAAACTTTGACCTGTGTGCAACAAATCAATAATTCTACCTCTGTCTACATCCATTAAATGGATGTGGTAAATTCGTCCAAGTTTATTAATTCAACCTGCATTAAAATACAAATAACAAAGCCAAGGAGAAAAGCAAGCTTCTTGATTTTAACGGGATATTACTTTACTAGGTTTCATGGACCATGGCTCTGCATTGGAAAATATCCTGAAAGGAGCTGCACTCCAAATGCCGCATGTACTTCCACCTGGTAATTAGATTTTCATGAGGGTGCAGCCCGCGAGTCTAAAAGCAGGCTCTCACACCCTCCATCCCCCATGTCATTCTTAAACGTACGCAAGCGCCAAAGTGAAAAGCGAGAAAGCAGCGCTTGAATGGGAAACCCAGACACTAGAGCCTGTTGGCAGGTTACCGCCTGAGTCAATTATCACATCTAGAAATCAAGAGCAAATGATTTTTATTGTTTTAGTATAAATCAACGCCTGCAGCTGACGTTTCCAAAAAATCTCTCACAAACGTCCCCACTTCTGTATGTATAACTAGATGAAACAAGGTAAATGTTACTTTTCTTTTTCTCAATCATTACCCGTATGTAGATGGTAAGCTTCTACCATGATTTTACTGATACTTTTTTAAAAAAATAAGCAAGAATTTACAGCCACATCAGAAACTTGAGTGTGATCACACAACCATAAATCAAACAATAACTGGCCTTGAACACTTAAACTAGTGTTTTGCTTTTATAAAGAATAAAATGTCAACTTCAGCAGCTTTATCATTGCAGAATATGTTCCTCATCAAAGACGAAACCTACCTGAAAGTTAGCATCAATCCACAATCTGCGAGAGAAAAGAACATCTTTGCGCGCAGGTTCCATAGCATCCCATTGGATAGATGACAATCCCAGCTTTTTCCTTATAAGGTATCCTTTTTCCTCGTCCCCATATTCCTCTCTTCTAATGGTAAATTTCCAGTGCCAACGTAACAACCAGCCAATGTACCACAAAATCGTATAAGGGCTGAAAGAATAACATCAGTTGGTTGATGGATTGAATAATTTAATAGCAACCAATTTGTAATTTTGTTAGTGTGCAGTCAGTGCAAGCACTTTCTTATGCCAATGGCCATTAACATGCTTCAGGTAACAATAATTTGCTTGTAATAAAACCGATAACACCTCATCCCTGACTGGCATATCCTGCACACAATTGGTTTTTCCCCACTCTTGTTTGACATAGGAAAAACCAACTGCTAGCAGTGTATGATGGGCACGCATGTTGAAGATCATACATTGTATACTTGAACTGCAGAGCAAGATGTAAAGACATGAATGATCCTTGCAGTTATGTGCACAACTTAAGCACAGCCCTGTGAAAATAACGCCTAAAGAAAAAAATTCAGGTTTTACTTTCGCAGCTGCTTCAGTTGTTCATTCATGTGTGTGTAGCCCCCATCCCTTCCATCCCAGCTACTTCTAACACACTGGACTCCCAAAATCTAATACATAATATATCAAACACGAGAGACAGTGTTTCATCGGGATATCCAAACACTGGTAAGAGAAATGAAAATACGACACGCAGCAGACTATTTTTGACGAAATTTGAGGTGTTTGGATAGCTGATCAAACACTGTCTCTAGTGTTTGATATATCTTCTTAATGGAAACAAAAACTAAGGAGTAAATGGAGAAGTAAAATTGTCAGAATCCATGGTAATTAAGACCGGGTATACAAACCTCTGTCACAGTCAAGATTTCATTTGTTTTAACTTGATGAATTATTAATGAGTTTGAGAATTTCTTATCCAGTTGCCTGTGGGAAATTTTACAAATTTCCCAGAAAATGTTAAAACATTCTTGGAACTTACAGAAGCACAATCCTCAGCCAAAGGACATCAACTATTCTTGGCTTGCTGTAACCTCCCCTAAACATAGCAAAAACAAGATTAAACTCGACATGAATTTTAGACATAAGACAACAAATCAACATTGAATCCATGCATGCCATAAACAGAACACTTTAAACCAAGTTGAGAGTTGTTACTGTTAAATGTTTTTGATGAAATGGTCTCTATCATCATAGGCCTGCAATGCGTGCAGAGAGTTAGATACTATTATTTATTTGATGAGGAAGTCATAACATAAAACCAACCTGATATCCAAAGAATTTTCCACAACTTCTCTGAGTATAGATTCCTCTTCCTCCCTTAGTTCTTCCTGTCAAAGAAAAAAAAACAAAAACAAAAACAAAAACATAATAATTAAACAGTACATTGAAATTGAAGTGTTGTGCTCTGACAAATTGCAAGTTAGATCAACTGACTGCCTTACTAATTAACTGACCAAACTGACTGACTGACTGACAGACCGACCGACCGACCGACCGACCGACCGACCGACCGACCGACCGACCGACCGACCGACCGACTGACCGACCGACCGACCGACTGACCGACTGACAGACAAACTGCCTGACTGACTAATGGAATTGCCACCCAATTACCAGAAGAATTAAACAGACTGTTCAATCTCTACAAGACAAAATATTCACCAAATGAACATGACTGAATGATGCAGTCTGAGCATCTATTTAAAGGGGTGTCCACTACCTTGAACATACACTGTAACTATGACAAGTCAAAAAAAAAAAGACATGCATTTATTAATGGGAACCTTTAAAAAAGGAATGGATGGTCTGCATGTAGGTTCCTTAAAAATCACTTAATACACACAAAAGTTATTCTTATATCAGTTATCATGAGTTATGCAAATGTGCAAGGTTTCGATCTCAGAGGAACAAGATTGGGTAGACTTTTTAAAACTCTATCCAAGTTGTGTGACCTTGCGAAAATGGCCAAAAGCTAATTACAATTTACCGGTACTCTTTTCAACAATCTTAATCTTGCTGTTAGATGTGCATTTCATGTATGAGCAAATTAAACATACATCCGACATTTGAGTGGTAATAACTGTACTTCAGAAATGTCTTACTGCTGTCGTCTGTTTTAACAAAAAATGATTAATAAGTTTTTGTAACCCTTTCAGCATGTGTTAGTGACTGATGTGAACATATTTTAAATCTACCTTGGATTTCTTGCCTTTCTTTAAGTTATTCAAGAGACCTTCCTCTCTTGCACGTTGCATGGCCTTGTTAAGGAAACATAATCAAAACTGTGACCATTAAAATTGATCAACAATAAATTCCAGTGTGTATGTTACCTTAGATAATAATTACATAAATTATGTTATATAGAGTCAACTCCTGATATAACAGACATGCTCGAGACTGTCATTTGTTATCCATTGTAGCAAGAGTGTGCAATAGCGGGGGGTGGGGGTGGGGGTGGGGAGAGAGTACATGTAAGTCATCCCTGGTTACTACTGTACAATAATGCAAAAGTAGTGCACATACACCCAGAGGAGATACATATATTAGCATGCCACAAGACATCTTAAGATCATTATAATTTGGTTGCAAAGCCTACCTTGTTTCGGTATTTTGGCATTGTCAAGGCATACTTCACAGCTTCATTGTATCGAGACCAGCCATGAAGATACTAATAATAAACATTTATTATTAATTTAGAGTGATGCTGTTAAAAAATTTCAAATTACACACGGGAGATCCACTTAAATTAACATGAAGTCAAACAGAGTTCCCATTGTATAAATGATGCCACGTTAATGAAGTTCAATCCCTCTCAACAACGGTAGCATTCAAGCATATTTTTTTTTTATAAATCACAAAGAACAATGGTGCCACAATACACACATGTATGTGATATCTCTCTCCATCTAGTGTGGGATTTCAACACTTTGTCTTGCTGTTATCCCAGTAGCAGGTAGAAAGTCAAAAGGTGCCAAATCCATTCAGAATAATATTACATGTATATTCAAACATATACTTACAACTTATTCCAGGAGGCCTAAATGCTCATTTACTGTGTACTGTATGCACCTGTAAAAACTAGGGCTATAATGTTTTGTGTATTGGCATATCTGTGTGCAGGGAACCAATTCCTTTCAGATCTATAAGTCGAGTGATACACTGACAAGCAAGTCAGCATTTTAAGTACTGTTCTAACCAAGATCAAACCCTTCCATTCAAATGGCATTTCATGTATTTTAGATCCACTACAAGATCTTCTATCAGTTGTCACATTAAAGTTTGCAAGCTACAGTCAAGGTAAATGTTTAACAGTGCAAACCAAAATTATACATGTGTACTGTGACATTGAAATCAAAGACCTGAGTAACAGTCTGATTGCACCAGAGTGCCATAATATCTAATACTCAAAAGAGTTTGTTTTTTATCAACAGTTACAGTACCTGTAGCAAGGAAACAACTGTAATTGACACCGCTATGACCACTCGCACATCCACCTTAGGAGCGACTTGCCGTCTATAGTAACGATAGTAATGGCCATATGTCTCCTCTGTTGAATTACAAGTAATGAAAATACATCATTCAACAATTTTTATTTTTTATAGAGTACGTCGGCCAAGTGGCCCGTTCCCCAGGAGCTTATTCCAGTTTCTGCAGTACTAAGGAGCCAGGAGTATTTCTACTCCCTAATGGATGGGATGCTGGACCATCGTGAGGTTACACCCAGCATTACATATAATTCACCAGACCACTCTTTCTGGAGTCCAGTCCACTAACCATTTGTGAACCATGCCTCCATGCCTCAATTAACCAGTTAACATCTACTTATATCAGTCATTTATTTTGATTCTAATTGAGATCTAGTTAAAAGATGCCATCAGGAATAGTTACTGTCAGCAGTGATTCACTTTACACAAAAAAGCCTTACCTGGATGGTCCAACATGTAGTCATAATCAGCTCTTTGTTCATCATCTTTTAAAACCTGAAATTATTTCATTGGTACGTGATTATTATGACCAGCATTTGCATTGTCTACAGTCGGATCATGTATTTCATTTGGAGTTTGGCTTGATATGTTTACATGTATGTCTTGGTTCAATAAATATCCTTAGTACAATTTGGTATTTTCCTCAATGAGCTATCTACGTCATAAAATATATTGCCATATACCACCAATACCTCCTTGTACCAAGGGAAAATTGAACCATGCAACATATGCACGTGTGCAATACAAACCACTATTAATTTTGGCATTCATTGATTTTGCATGATTCTATTAAAAATCTCTCACCTCATAAGCTGTTGCAATGAGTTGAAACTTTTGTTCAGCATCTTCACCCTAGTTGAAGTTAAAAAAAAAAGGAAAATGATTTGTTATTTAAGTGTGCCACAAATCCCATCCCATAAGCCCCTCTAGGAGGACTTGTTTATTTCAAGGACATTTGATGAGGTAAAAAAGGTAAAGTCTGCATACGAGCCAAGTGGCTCATCAGGCTGGAGCTTATCCCAGTAAATCAGTAGCATGAAGTGACTAGGAGTATTTCTACTCCCCCCTGGATGGGACACTAGTCCACTGCAGGGTTACCCCAGCATTAAATTGATGGGAAGGAGGTTAAACAAGAAGGAGGTTTTGCAGGGAGGGGAAATTTATATCAAAAATGTCCCAGTATGTTTAATCAACTTGTAAAATGTGTTTAATACTTCTTGACATGTATTTTATGTCAGTGTGAGTCAATATTAAAGATATATTTATTTACAGTATTGTTTTTGCTTATTGTTGAATGGTTCCAAAGCTCTCAAAAACAGAAAAAATGGTATTATTTGAAAAAAAAAAATCGCAATTTTGTACTTTGATAATAAAGGTAGGTCATCTTTTTTCGGCTGAGAGGAAAGGGGGGGATAGGGGGAAGGGGGGGGGGCTAAAGTCTCTGTGCTGATTAGAAAAAAAGTACCATCTCTTGGGTGACTTTTAATAGGAAACTCAGTTGAAAATCTTCACTTGTAAGTGTAAAAAAATGAACTTACAATAATTGTAACAATCTCAAAGAAGTTGAGGTTTATATATTGAGACAAAATCAAATCTCACTAAGTTTCTGACTTATATATACATAAAATTTTATTATGTAATACCCAGATTCAGATTGATCAAGTTTTTACACATACCTTGTATCGATCAGGATGGTACTTGCGGGCTAGTTTTCTATAAGCTTTCGCTATTTCCGCCTGAAAATAAAGGCACAAGAAAATTGATTAGGATGAATATTTTCAATAAATAAAAATTTATCTTCTGTCAATAAGATTAAGCAGCTTTTACCCCTCTGTTCTACTAAGTTATTTAGGTCATACAGATGCCCTTTACTTCATCATCACTGACTTTCATAACCGTCCTACATGTACGGCCTAAACCTGGAAACCTTACTGACAATGCTGCAAGAGCACCTATATACTGTTGGGAAAACTTATGCTGATCTGACAATACTGCTTCTTGGTAGACCAAAAAAATACCATTATTTGCAACATGACTGGAGATCTAACAAATTTATCTACTGTTAGGATCCAAAGAAAATAGACTTTCCAGTGCCCTTGGGACAAGTTGCTAGAGTTGACAGCCAAATTTAAAGGCCTCCAGTTAACTTTATCTGCTGTCTAAGATGCCCCAAAACACAGTGGGTGGGATGGGGGGGGGGGGGGGTGGATGAAGGAAGGGATGGTAAGGTTTCAAACTGACTCATATACAACTTTCAATATGCAAAGTAAGCCACACCTGCTTATTATATTATAAAACAGAAATAAGACGTTTTTCAAAAATCCCTCATAATTTATTTACGCCTTTGTTCACAGCCTTAATGAAACTGAAATAGGTCAACTGATGGATATTAAAAGTGACACTTGCAACAGTTTCATCTGCCTGTCAAGTGTTTTTTCACACACATAAGTATTTAATATTAAGACTATTATCTCTCTCTAAGCTCCTGATGCAAAAATACGGGAAGAAACATTTTTCGTAACGACAAGCTGATATCAAGAGGACGAAATATACACAGATATTACGTTACACCTGGATTCAGCACAAGAAAATTTCGCCAAAATTACTATGCGACATTGCCTAAACTAATGCATCTACTATAATGGAGCATTGTTATCAAAGAGGCAAGTGAAATATCTTTCGTTTATTTACATTCCACATCATCAAACAAGGCAACCTGGAAACTCGCGATGTAAGCTTTTATTTGATTTCACACAAACCCGTATATTAAAGTCGTGTGTCACGGATAATTTTACGTTAACAACCTCTGCTATATCTTACCTTTGAAGATTCTCTGTAAACTCCGAGTACTAGAAATCAAACATAGTTAATGACATTTAATGACTATTACTAACCCAGAAATAGTAAGTTAACCTTGATCAGCGTGTACCAGATCAAGGAAACTATCCAAATTAATATTGTAAAGTTTCTTATTTCAGAAGAACAGAAAAGAAAAATGCAGGACTTTACCGTCATAACAGTTTTCCGTCCCACAATAAAGGCCCTCGATAAAGCCATAAGCTGACGAACTGAAGAAGATCAGAAGAAGAAGAGAAGAAATTATGCGATTGAAAATCGCCATCACCGACGATCAAAAGGAAGAAAAGTTTTAAAGTGAACTAAACAAGCAGTCAGCGGTTACCCATCAAGGGGCAATATCCCAGAATACCCTGTGAGAAAATCCCCATCCTCTCCCCAGGCCGTTCAGATCATCGCCTTGTTTTACAACTTTTGCTTCCGGTCTTTTCCACTGTGTTCCCGAGCTAGGCTGTTTAATAACAATATTCAAAGCAAAGACATTGTAATTAATATATTTCGGCAGCTTTTCTGGAACGGCAGTTGGAAATATGGCAACGGACGCAGAGAAATTGAATCTGAGATACGCTGGAAAAGTGACCATCGTGACCGGAGGATCCAAAGGAATTGGTGAAGGAGTAGTCAGGGAATTTGGTAAGAATGTCACGAACAAAACGTCCTCAAATGTAGGTTAAAACAGTTACAAGTCTTCTCGCCTCAATAGTATTGTACTGTAGTGTAGTGTAAAAGTCTCTCTTAGTACAATGCCGAAAAAAAGGAAGCCTTATTAACTAGACTACTCCATTGAACTTAATCATGTGACTTCTTCATTCGGTCACGGGATGCCCTTCCACCCTTCTTCTGCTTGTGGAATTTTCACATCAATTACCTATCTGTACCATTGTGTCGAGTTCATTATTATTAGTACTGCGTAATGGACGGGTGAAGTGGGAAATTACTTTTATAGGAGAATATATTGGCTGAACCTCCCCTATATAGGGTTTTTCTGGAACAGTGAATTTAAAAAGAGATGCAGACAACATTCACAATGATAAAATCATTAACATTCATTAATAAAAACTAGCGGTAAAAAACGACGTTTTGATCTCTCTGAGATCATTTTCAAGTTGAAGAAAAAACGAATGAAATATATAAGTACAAGTTAGGGCGTGAGAATGTCAAACGATAAAATATGTAAATACAAGCGCTAAAATGTAAGTGTTAAAATAATAAAATACTATAAAAAAAAACCTATATAAATAACTTTGCACGGATTGAATCTGACTGTTTGTTCAAGGTTGGCTTAAGCTCCTTTATAAAGAGCATTTCGTAGATCAGGCAGTCAAATTTACTTTGGCACTTTCTCAAGATCTTAAAATCACGATTTATGTCACTTGGGACTGTTCCATGCTGCTCTTTGATGTGATTCCCGATTGAAGACAATCCTTTGTGTTCCTCAACGCGTTGATAGAGGCGTTGGCACATGTACCCGACATAGTTTGCATCACCCAAACGACACTTGTAGTAGTAAACAACGCGTTGCTGGTTAATGGTAGGTGGCTTCTTTTCTTTCGGTTTGACCTCGTGTCCGATCTTGCGGCTTGTATACACGGGACGAATATCAATTCCAATTTTTCAACCTAGTTCCCCAAGTTGCCTTCGTGCAGAATTGGCCAATCTCTGATCCTTAAAAGGTAACACTATTCTGACAGGCGCCTCATTCACGTTATGTGCTCGAGTAGAAATTGGATCGCCAGAAACTTTCTTGGTGACAAAATTACTGATGGTCGATTGTATCAATTGTGCTGGGTACAGAAGTCAGGAGAATGTCTGTGTGAGAGAATCACATTCCAGCTGGAACAGTTGAGGAACACAAAGGATCGTCTTCAATCGGGAATCACATCAAAGAGCAGCATGGAACAGTCCCAAGTGACATATATCGTGATTTTAAGATCTTGAGAAAGTGCCAAAGTAAATTTGACTGCCTGATCTACGAAATGCTCTTTATAAAGGAGCTTAAGCCAACCTTGAACAAACAGTCAGATTCAATCCCTGCAAATTTATTTATACAGGTTTTTTTTTTTAATAGTATTTTATTATTTTAACACTTACATTTTAACGCTTGTATTTACATACTTTATCGTTTGACATTCTCACGCCCTAATTTGTACTTATATATGTATATTTCATTCGTTTTTTCTTCAACTTGAAAATTATCTCAGAGAGATCAAAACATTGTTTTTTACCGCTAGTTTTTATTCTGAAATGTTTTCAAAAAAACTACTTATAAGAACATTCATTAAAGTGGATAAAAACATGCGTAGTCAAAAAAGAACGACAGTCTATTTTCACTTCCCTTATATATTTTCACAGGTCTCCAGAAACATGTTCTAAATAAACACCTCTCTCCCAAAGAAGGAAGTAGAGTAAAATGATAAAAATGAAAAAAACACTACTTTGACTTTTTCAGGAAAAATATTATTCCCAAGATACTCCAGAACTTTTGCACTTTATCTTATTCAGTGTTCTCTACATAAGCACAGGTGACCAGTGAAAATCACTGTTTAATAGTCCTGGGCATTCCAGCTATTTTTGAAATAAATGATGAAAAAATTGTGTTAAACCATTAAGTTAATAGAGGGGAATGGTTATGAAGGCCAGCAAACATCAAAGGAGCGAACAAAGATGTCAAGATTTATGTTGGACAGTCCACGACCTTGCACAATCTTTTGTTTTGCACTCAAATACTATGCATGAATTACATAACCAAAATGTTTCTATTGGTTAGTTCCTCAGTCAGAAGTAAACAATTATTGTGTTTTGTGCACAGTCAAGGCAAAAAAAGTGAACAAAGACAAACAACAACAAACTTTGGCAGATTTAAAAAACCAGTCCCCTCTATTAACTTTGATGTAACTTTGGACAGATTTTAAGTTTTACAAGATTTTTTTATCTTTTATTACCTTTCAAGGCTGAAAATAAATAATATAAATGTAGATGAAAACCTGGGAACAGCAGCTCATACTTTGTGTGAAATTAAGTGAAATGTCTATCACTTATAATGCACAAGTTCTCATCACGACAACCAAAAGTTCACGATTGACCTAATAGTTAAGGTTACTAAATTGAACTTCTGAAGATATGATTATTTTGATGTTAATATGAGTATTAAATGCACAGACGTCTGATAAAAGTCAAAATAACATTTTCGCCCTTATTTCTTTTTGGTTTGGAGGTTCTGCAAATTCTCAGTGCTGCTTTCTACACAGCAATCTCTGTCTGCTTCAACTTCCATTCTACTTTTGGAAGGACCTTTCTATTAAATAAGTATTTGTTTATGCATGTATTGCAATGTCACACCACATCTTGCATTGAGTGTATATGTCATAGAAGAAACTAGAAAATTAAAGTGCTATTGCTAGCATGGCTACTGTTCAGAGTTAATAATTGTAATTATAACTTTGTATGTATTTAACAATCCTCAGGATGCTTGCTGGCCTCTACTTTTTGTGATGGCTAGGTTACACACCTTGCCTTGAAGTGTCACCTTCAAGTGAGACATTTATTCTGGCATTTCCCCTCCTTAATAATTTCTTTAAATTTGCACAAATTTAGTCATACCATGAGTGCTTATATATGTCTAAACATGATCATTGAACTGGAATATTCCAGTGTTAGTAATTTCTTATTGAGTTTATTTATATCACTTCTTTAAATAAAATATCCTTTTTACTTTTTTCTAGTTAAAGCTGGTTCCAAAGTTGTTTTTTGTTCAAGAGGGGGTGAGTATGGTAGATATAGAATAATTTCAAATTTAAAACAATTTTTTTTTTGTAGAAGCTGTAAGTAAGTTGTTCAATTTTAGCTCCCAAGCAAAGTAACTTTTCAGCAACCCATGACTGGCTGGGTATGAAACCCCTGGTATATTTTCAAGCACTGAGTTTCCTACCACCAAAATTATCAGTGACAATAGGGTGAAAAATGTTCAAAATTATATAATATTACTCAGTTGTGTGTTATATTATCAGTACATCCCTATGAGGCTGTTTGGAAGTAGAGATTAAAAAGCATTTAATAAACAATTAAAAATTACTGTGTTTTTCATATGTAAAAATATATATATCCATTTTGAACATGATTTAGATGTAATGTCATATTTTGTCATTGAAAATCCTTTATAATAGAATTCATTTTCTTTGATCTGAGTAACTAAAAGGTAGAAGTTCAAATAGAATTGAAAGCATTACTTAGGAGTAATTGAGGGTGCAAGAAATGATTTTGTTTGCTGGTGAGCCACTTGTTTAATAGAGAGAGTAATGGCTAAAGTATAAAGTGTATTGTGACCCTGCATGTTTAGCTTGAAGTTGTCATTAAAGGCTTAGGGACAATGATTATTTATTATCTACTAGACATTTTGCTGACTAGCAACTTTTGGGATCATATGCACTTGAACTTTGTCTTGAATCTTGGTAGAATAATTAGATCTAACCAATGAACCTTGACATTAGTTAGTGTTTTCCAGAACACAATTCTAATTGTTGATTATTTTGTAATATAATAATTATAATAGCTGACGACGGAAAAAAGCTTGAAAAAGAATTGAATGATAAAGGACCTGGGGAAGCATACTACATAAAATGTGATGTCACTATAGAAGAAGATATAAAGGTAATTAAACACATCACCAGTACTTGAGTAGATGAGCTTGGCAGCTTGTAACTTAATTTAGTTGAAGGTTGGTCAAGCCCTAAGTTGCCTTTGAGCCGTACTAAACTGAGATGACTACTGGCCAGCATTGTCTTGAGGTTATCCTTGCCTAAATAACATGTGCCCTTGTTTAAAACTATTCATTCACCAAGTACATGTAAACTAATAAATTTAAAGTGAATCATCAAGTGAACATTTTCAAATTGAAGTCAGAGTTGTTGGTTATAACATGGTCCCATTCTAATCTCGATACATGATTACAGTAGACTGAAGATTTATTTTTAATTATACCCAACCAAGGCCATGAAATTAAAACTTTTAAGTAACGGCAGCTGTCAAGTTAAAAAATAACTGTTCAGTGGTGGATTGCTTAGCATTATTAGACAGTGCATACATGTACATGTTCCAAAAAAGCCTAAAATAAGACCTTTTGATCTTATTTGCATTAAAAGACTAATTTCCTATGATAATGAAAAAAAAAAGATTGCCATTGGTAAAAATAACTTTTTAGTTGTATGATTCAAATATACATATATATGTAGAGCATCATTAAAGATGTATCGTATTTTATATTTCTTAAGAATTTAGTGGACAGAACGGTAGAAAAGTATGGCCGTATTGACTGCCTGGTAAACAATGCTGGATGGCGTAAGTTGATCACTGATCACTCAATGACTGGACTCAATGGAAACATTGTGTTTTTGGCAATGTGTTAACTTCATTGTTTATTGACTGATGGGGGAGTGGATTAAAATATTTTGGTGTAGAAGAAACAAAACTCACTGTTCCCCTTGGGTCCAGCCTGTTTTCCACTGTTTGCCATAATTAACTTTAATCCTGCAACTTTCTTTCTGTTGATAATTCATTATGCAACCACAGATTTGCACAATCTACTTCCAAATCCAGTGCTCAAGGTACTGTATTGTCCCTGGTGGGACCCCATATAAAATGGATAGGGGTGCTTGTCAGAACTTTTTGGAATCCCTTAAGAGGTATTTAGCAAGGTCCTGTTTTTGGCGTGGCTTTAAAATTTTTTCACCCCTGAAAATATACTGTCTAATGAATGTGCATTCTTTTATTGATGAGTTGTGAATTTCTGGTGTAAATAACGTAAAATTAAAAATCAGTTGTCAAATATCTCTTGTCACATTTTTTTGGCTCAATATCCTAAAAGGTACTGCAAAAGCACCCACTGTAGACCTTTTGAGGCTAATTTATGCCCTTAAGCCTGGTTCACACTAGCGAGGTAACAACATAACGACATTGACATAACGACATAAGGAAAAGATCATTTTTATCTTTATGTCGTTATGTTCATGCTGTTATGTTGCTAATATGTCATTATGTCTACATGTTCACACTACAAACATAACCTCCTTTTTATGTCGAGATAATGTCCTTTTTATGTCATTTGTGATGATGTCGTTATGTCGCTAGTGTGACCCAGGCTTTAGAGGTACCAAAACCACTTTTTTAATCCCTAAAGGGTACGGAGGGCATCCCCATTTTTTTCATATAGGAGTCTTCCCCCTCCCCAGGGTACTGTTTCCCAAGGGAATTGCAGGAGGCATTTTATATGATATGTTTTTATCAATAATAAAGTAGTTCAGTTTCACAGTTATGAAAAAGTGCATGAAGTCCTTAAAAAATTGGAATCATTGTATAATGTCTTTGAAAAAGTCTATTTGCAATACTTGCTCGCAAGGCTAAAATGTCTTTCAGGAACTTCTTTACAGATCACTTTAATGTCTAAAATCTTTAAGCCTTTAACACATATTATATATTCCATCAAACCAATCTACTGGATGCCCTTGATAATTCAGTTAAAAAATGTCATCGATAGCCAATAAAGATATGAAACAATTTCTTTTGAAACAAATGTGTCAATGAAGTGTAAATAGAAATCATGAGGAACACAAATTTAATCCCACAGGTTTTATTTGTTCTGGCAGATCCCCCTGAGAAAACAGTGGACAACACATCAGTTGATGAATTTAGAAGCTTGCTGGATCTGAACCTCGTCAACTATTTTATATTTTGCAAAGTAAGAGCACCAAATATTAAGATGCTTCCAGATCTCATAGCATGAAAACATAAATTTACTGACTGTGTAAAGCTGGCGTAATGTAGTTGTAAATTTCTTATTTTAACAGCTTTATGCTACCTTTACATTTTACTGTCTAGTATCCCATGCAGTTGGGTGTAGATGTACTTCTTGTTTCTGCATGCTACGAAAACTGGAGACATGTCAAACATATGCTGGTTGGATGAACCACTGCGCTGGAACCCTGGCTTTATGTTCAGGCTGAAACAGTTAAAAAACAAAATGCCTAAAGTAACAATAGAAGAAATGTACCTATATTAGATGTTTTGGTGTATAGTATTGCTGTATATTTTTACGAGTTGTGCCATATTTTGACGAGCCTGTAGGGCAAGTCAAAATGCAAACAACATTTTCCACTGCACAAATAACTGTACAATATCACTGTATATTTTTACTGTTATTTGGATGGAATTCGCTGCAGTTGGATAATAAGTCTATGTAGTGCTCCTTCTACTAAAGTCATTTCTTTGCAATGTTTAATTCCAGAGAATATCCATACCTCCACTATGGAAGGGATATTTCCCCTCGAGAAATTCCAATTAAACTGCATACATTTCTTTAAAGTTTTTGGTCTATCACAACCTCCCACCCCCACAGGAAATTCCAGTCCCCCTATGAGGGGAGTACCGAGTACAGATGTTTTCTGGAACTGCGCAATGGTATATATTGCTCTTCACGTAAATGCCATACATAAATTTATTATTATTATTATTATTGTTATTAATAATATTATATATTATTATTATTATTATTATCATCATAATTATTTTTGTAAGTTTTACTGACCTTTGTTTTCATACTATTGTAGCTTGCTCTGCCACACATTCGGAAAACGAAGGGAAATATCATCAACATGTCAAGTTTAGTGGCACAAATAGGTCAGCCAGGAGCTGTTGCATATGTGGCAACCAAGGTAAACCTTGATTTTTACTTCCATTTGTATTTGGTAAATCATTTGATTAATGTTCAAACTTATTTTAGATGTCACTCTGTTTGTAGGGCGGAATAACTTCTATGACAAGGGCTTTGGCAGTTGATGAGGCAAAATATGGAGTGCGAGTAAACAGGTATTGAGAGATGGGCGCTTCTTTCTGTTCTTGTACCAACTATGTGCAGCATGTTAACGTGCAGTTTGTTTCACTGTACCATTAAGGATATCAATCAATTCTTGTACAGTTAAGTAATAGAGCACTTTTTCCGTGTTTACATGGCGTCATCTATACTCATTCAATGAGGGCTGGGAGATTTTGAGGCAGTTATGCAAACCTGAGACGTAGCCGAGGGTTTGCACAACTTTCGAGAACTCTCCCAATCGCCGAGTGTTGAGATGAAGCTATGTAAACATGGAAAAAGCGCTCCATTGCTTTTATAAAATAATTCTCAAAATTACGCATGCGTCTAAAACGTCACAACCGTGTTTACATATACTCTCATCTTAACACACCGATCGACCAATGAGAGCGCGCGTAGTAGCTTAGTTATTTCACAACATGCAATTTAAAAAATCGCGTAAAAAAACTGTTCTCGTTTGTGTAAAGTCGCGTTAATTTCCCTCTATTTTCGTTTATTTAAGTCGGGTTTTCGTATACCTTAATTAACATGAGCGTTAATTTCCTATTTATAAGGAATGTGGGAGGTTAAAAATTCAATGTTCTTTTGTGGCTGGGAACGAGACTAAGTGTCCCCTTCTGGGAGATTCTCGAGCACAAGAGGTGTCTGTCTGTAGAAATGAAATATAAATGTCAGATGTTAAAGCGTTTCTAAGTATTTTTTTAGTATGTGCGCATTGCGGGCCTATTTTTATGAGTTTTGACGTCTTCTCCACCTTACCAGTGTTTCACCAGGTAACATTTGGACTCCATTGTGGGATCAATTGGCTCAGGCCTCAGGTAACTTTGAGAAAAGTAAGAAAGATGGTGAAGAAGCACAGGTAAGTGACATGATATTTGCAAGTGCTGCAAAAGGCTTCCACTGTTTTCTGTACATCTAGACTACAAGCCTTACTTTGACCCGAAAACTTACTTTTAAGGTAAAGCTATGAACAAGCAAATAAGCAAACAAACACACAAGCAAGCTAACAAAACAACAAAACAACACAATCAGAACGAGGGGCAATTTCATACAGGGTATTAATTAAGTCGTTAGTGATGAACAAAGGATGGCGCTAAAATGGAAGGTTCAACATCACATTCAAAAGACGATAACAATGCAAAACAAGATAAACAACATGTTTTTATCTATGAATCCCAAATCAAACTGGAAACGAGATTCCCGTTTCATGGAAAACTTATTATTAGGAGCATAAGCACACAGAGTCACAGGCGGAAACCGAAAGTCAGATGTTTTCCGGGCGTTGTTAACGAGATCGAGAACGTTCCAGCCAATGGCAGCGAAAGCGCATTAGGTCCTAGTTGCTGTTCACGACTTTAAAAACTTCTTAGCAGGCTTGCTTCCTAATGTTAAATTGCAGCGCACAGCTTCTCAGCAGACGACGTTTCACGTTTCACGCAAAAATAATAGAGTTCTAAATCACAGACGGAGTCGGTGGCGTAATGGTTAGCGCGATGGACTCCGGATTGAGCGGTCTGGGTTCGAGCACTCACCGGGATCATTGCGTTGTGTTTTTGGGCAACACACTTGACTCTCCCGGTGCCTCTCTCCACTTAGGTGTATAAATGGGTACCGGTGAATTTAATGCTGGGGGTAACACTGCGACGGACCTGCAACCAATCCAGGGGGAGCAGAAATACTCCTAGTCTCCTCACGCTACAGAAATCGGGATAAGCTCCGGCTGCGTGGGCCAGTGGTGCTGACGTTTTTGATCCATGGACGCCAACCAGAATTTCGACGCGTTGTCAGTCCCCGCCAGCGTTTACAACTTGCTTTTTATTACCGAAAAGTATACAAATCGCGCCAAAGAAGAGAAAATTCAACTTCCGGGTTGTGTCCCTATGTTAAAAATGCATGTGCTTGAGCTCCTTGTGTGAGATCACGACTAACGAAAAAGCACAAGCCTCTTAACAGTGAAACAATTCTCCTCTGTGATATTCACATGAAAAATCTTTTTCGAAAGTTATCCAACTGCAAGAGTCTCATTACAGTACTGCGTTTTTTTCTCACAGCTGCTTGGCCGTATGGGAACGCTTGAAGAATCCGGTCAAGCTTGTTTATTCCTGGCTGCTGAAGCCACGTTCACAACCGGTATTGACATGCTGTTGAGTGGAGGCGCCGAACTGACTTATGGAAAGAAAACACAAGTGGAGACTGCCTAGACGAAATGAACTTATTTTTCATTGACGTCAAGGGCAAGGTCGTACAACTTCATTTTCTGACCAGGGGCGCTTTCCATGCGGCGAAAAATTTCGGTTTGAATTTCCGAAATTTCTAATGGCGAAAATTTCCGAAAAATTTCTTACCGGAACTCGTATTCCATTTGATTTTTCTTCCCAGAAAATTCCGGAATTTTCAGTTGAATGGTTCGTATTTCAGAAATTTATCCATGTCGGTTCTTCCAAGTAAACTTCCGTACAAATTTAGTTGAATGGAAAGCGCCCGAGGTCTCGGTTACCTATATCGGTTTTAAATAGTTTTAAGTTATTCAGAATTGCTTTGGTTTTGCCTGCTGGTTGTAAAGACCCGTGTCACGATCTAATCCAATCAGATGCAAAACCATAACCAATCACGAGTTGATCACGTGCGTTTTTCCCGTGCTTTGTAGCCGTTTCATTTACTTGCTTTGTGTTCTGATTGGTTCATTGTGTTGTTAACTTTTGTTCTGATTAGTTGTTGTGATTGCTTTATTGTCAGTTTCACAACAGTCGCCTGAAGACCACTCTTAGCCGAACAAATAAGGATTACTGATTTCCTGGGATCACGTTTTGACCTGCATGTAATTACTTTCAGTTCGTGCAATCAATTTTATTTTTGTTCGATCTTTTGTGTATGTCATAGTTGTCATAATTTTAACTAATCAAGAGGTTTTGTCCAATGTTAAGAGTATTTTGCGAGCAACATAATTACTAAAGTAGGGTGGCCCCGCCCTTGTAATAGTTTCTATAAAAGATTTAAGAACAAAAATTAAATGTAATTATTAGGCTTTTAACGCGTTGCTTCAAAGTAACCCAAATCTTTATGAAAAAAATTGAAAAAAATTTAGATTACTAGGCTTTTAGTGCCTTGTTTAAAGCAACACAAACCTTGGCTTTAAATTATAGAACGGACTTTTCAGCCATGTATGCCAGACTGCCATTGCACTAAAAGTGTAGGTGGAGGTCGAATATACTTTGTAATGCGTTATTTGCCGGCTGGAGGTCCGGCGGTTTTGAGAAAAACTTTGCCGAAGTCTTGATTTTTTAAACTCTTTTTATATAACTATTTCAACTACTAGACGTTAGTTTTTTTTTTTTTTTACTCTATTTTTATAACTATTTTATACTATTAGACGTTTTATATTTTTAGAAATTGTATTTAGCAGGGCCCCTCTGGATACCAGCCACTGTGCTGAATGGGCCACCCTGCATAAATAAAGTTTTACCTACCTACCTACCTACCTTGAGCACGTTACTCGGCCTACGGTCTCGGGCTGTTTCAAAGCCAAGGCAAAGTTTTTCTCGATACGGACTGACCAAACAGTGACCGAAGTCGGCAAATGACGTTTTCTATTTTTTTTTCTCTTTTACAAACTACTAGTCACAATTAATAGCGAGAAAATTTGAAATCGCAAAACTACGCAGAGAAACAGTTTTTTACGTTTATATATCAAGTTTAAACACTTCCAGAGAAAAAAAAAACTTCCTAGTGCATGAAAGAGTTAAGAAAAGTTCTGCCTACACCAAATCAACCCCCCCCCCCCCCACAAAAAGAAAATTAAAAAAATTCCACCTCCTCCCCGCAAATAAAGTTAAATGGTTCACTCGTTGTGATATGTATGAGTGGGAAGCCAAGGGGCTTAGGGTGACACAAGCAGCCTGAACTTTCACTCAACTGTTTTTATTTACATTTAATATATGATGATTATCTATAGATAATGTAGGAACCTTTATATTGCTTTGAAGATAGAAGATAGATTGATTTAGTAATTAAATGACTAATTGACTGATCGACAAGTTCCATTTACAGCTAGTATGTGTTGGTTTATATTGATGCTGTGACTTTAACAAGCCTGTTTACCATGCGTCCCCTCATAATCCGAACAAGCTCTAAGCTTTGACTGCTACACCGTACACTGCCGCTTAGAAGCCTCCCCCCCGGTTATAGGCCTATCTACCTATAGACAGATTACGTACGATTATAAGCCTCTCCCGGATATAAGCCCCCCTTTTTATTTAAAATAAAATGAAATCGAACCATTAAACAATTAGATTATGAGCTCGACATTTCTATCACGCATAGAAATCGAGAGCGAATAATCTAATTGTCTTAGTATAAATCTACTAGTCGTTCAAAGCTTTATCGAAATCCTCTTCACAGACACCTGGAAAAGGCTAAGAAGCAGCCGTGATTTTGTTAGCAAGGGCACACTGCTACGCTACTCACTATCTATCAGAGAATAGATAGTGGGTAGCGTAGCCAATCAGAGAACGACACTTGTGATGTAACGCTAGTAAATTTATACTAATATTAATTATTAAAACTTATTTAACTTAATTTGATTCACCCATTTCAAGAAAATTTACTTAATCAGTCCTCTAGGACTGTATGTCTGATCTAATCTGATGGGTTGTAGACTAGTTTTCTATAACTGGCGCCACTGCCGTGAACAATATTTAGCTCTTATTAACCCCACCAAAGAAGAGAAGAGTCGACACACCGCGAAATAATGAGCCTACCTTAATCTCCGTCGTCCTTTTTTTTGCTCTCGCCCCAATCTTCACGCGACTACCAGGCGAGAAACTTGGCTCCTATGTGGAACGCTGTCAACGCACGCTACGAAAGTACCTTATTACATGATATTTTTGCGACACGTTAATTTCGCGAATTTCGCTATCTAAAAAAATTGCGAGATTGAAGTGACGCGAAGAATAAGTGTCGTGAACATAACATGACGCGAAAACTAAGTGACTCGCATTATGTTACTGTTAACATATAGTCCAGCCGATGCGTTTTTGTTACTTTCGACGTTATTGAACCTTTTGATACAGTCGTTTACTAAATTCAAGGACGTGTAAGTTACACTGCCAAGGAAATAAATTGTGTGTTACTCGAAAACGCGAAGTTAAAGTGATTCAAAATACAGAATTACCGCCAAATCGCGGAATTTGAGTGTCGCGAAATGTGCGCACCTCAAAATCGCGAAATAAACATGTCGCGAAAATTTCATGTAAATAAGGTAGCAGTCGTCATAGAAAAGGAAAAGAAAACTCCTTTTTTCCAATTTATGTATTATTTGTATGTATGAATGCTGGACTATGCTATGCTGGGGTGAAGGAGAAAGAACACAGATCCATACAGTAACAGTCAATGGAAGTATACTCTTTATTGCGAACGAGCCAGAGCATAGCTCTTTCCGACATCAACTAAACGTGGTGGGTTAAAAAAGAAACATAACAATTTTGATACCTCGTGCTATAAACATAATTTAATTGCATACGATTTACAGACACGAATAGAATATATCAATAATTTATCACATTACTAACTTTGTTTACCTACAGGTTAACAAAAAGTTGTGTCAAAATAAGAGAAAAGGTTGTTAACAAACGTGATTGACACAGACGCAAAGAGGCCGTTTTCCTCTGAAATTAAAAACAGTTCTTATCACTAACAGTGGCAAAAAGGCCATCTTCTAATCTTCACCGCGAAGAGAAAAAAAAAACGGATTAATTGCGAAGCTACACGGATGAATACGTATATATTACATTAATGATTAAGATTCAATTTTTTTTTTGTTATTTCCCATAGACTTTGAAATCATCAGTCAAATTGGGATTTATTTAAAACAAGATTTCAAGCCTTTACGGCCATTTGCACAATAGAAATGATTTAAAATTTATTTGACTTATATCTGACATTCTTGCAAGATGGTCTATGCATCCTTAATTTCTTAAATTCAATTACTCAGATCATAGTTAATAGACGGGAATGGTAATGAAACCCGACAAAGTTCTTTGTTGTATCAGTTTTTGTCCCCTTTTTTGGCCTTGACCGTGCACAAAACACAATAGTTGTTTACTCCGCACTGAGGAACTAACCAATAGAAACGTGTTGGTTACGTAATTCATGCATAGTGTATGAGCGCAAAACAAACGATTACATACATACATACTTTATTTGCAACTCCCCAAAGGGGCTTTTCAGTTACAAAAGGAATAAAAAAGATAAAAAATACGTCAATTAAAATGAATAAACAAAATGGGAAAGGAGTCTAAAATTAATTACAGTATTAAAGATTTAAAAATTTACAAAATTTAAGATTGAATATTAAGAATTTACATTATTAACATTTCAGGTCATTTACGTAAATAGTGAACAAGGTGTGTGCACGGTCGTGGACCTTCCAACAAAAATCTTGGCATCTTTGTTTGCTTCTTTGATGTTTCTGGGCTCCATAACAAGTCTCCTCTATTAACTATGCTCAAATGATGAAATTTTAAATTCTAAAAACCATAAAGTAATCTTCAAACAAAGCTCCCAACATCGTCATTGATATAACCTGCCATGACAACTGTCTGCTACGAATACGTTAAATAAAAACCATTAAAACCTAATGCAACAATAAAATGTACGCTAAATAAAATAGTTGAATTGGAAAAACCACCTAAAATTCCACACCACATTAATTTACCATTTACTTCTCAAATCAGAGTTTGCAGAAACTACGCAGAAAGGGTAAGCAATACGCCTGGCATTTTCTTGTAATAAGTTGTCGCAAAATTATGCTATATACGAGACCAGTTCGCGTACGTGTTCCCTCAAGTTGCAATACGGTGATATCACACGTAAAACCCGGCAGTGGACTACCATATGAAATGGACGGAGGTGCCCGTGGGAAATTTTGAAAAGAACCCCCTAGGAGGTACCAAGATCCTGTTTTGTGGGGGCGGCTTGAATTTTTTTTTCTCCCCTAAGAGGTACCAATTCTAGCATAACACATTATCTCCTGTCATATTTGCTTCGGCTAAATACCCTGAAAGGTACCGCTGTGGACCTTTTAAGGCTGAACACTCAATGAGGTACCAAAACCGCTTTTTTAACTCTTCCTTTTCATTTGGGAGTTCCTTCCGGGACGTAAACACGCTTCCAAACTTGTAATTCAACATTGCAGCACGACGGTTTGCAAGAAAATGCTGCTTGGATCACTTGGTCCTATTGTTAAAATAACATTTCAAAAACTAGAGTTGTTATCCTATCGTGCCTGGCAGGCAGGAGTCAACAAAATTCTATCATTCTTAAGTCACCTGACTCGCTACAAACGACTTGGTGACTGCTTCAACTTGACGGCAAGATTTTCAGCTATTTTATCAAGGAAGTCAAAAGTATTGAGATAATCCGATCGCTGTACATTGGACAATCCCTTGATACAGCCGGCGAGGTCCTTTGTCATGTGACCGGCTTCAATTGTTTCGATGCACGTCTCTTCCAAAGTGTGGCAAAAGTTGGCAAGATTGTCATTGCCTGAAACAAACAAACAAAAAAACCCACATAGGTACAAAGGGCTTCGAACCTGGGCCCTGCTACCAACACTTGGCTGGCAAGATGACGCTTAATCCCAAAATAGCGTAAATTGGCTTTCGAAAATCCCGGGGTGCATTCCATTTAGTCAAGAATTCAGGAAATTTGGGTTCGGAGGTTTTTTTTCGTTTCCCTAACTAAAAGATTTTCAGAAGAAAAAGTAAACGAAACTGTTAAGAAGGCAGGTCCCAAGAAAACCGTATTTTTCGAGAGTTTTTCAGTAGAACGAAAACACAAAAGCGCTCGTCATTTACCGCGGAACCAAAAATTCCGGAATTAAATTGACGAAATGGAAAACGTCCTGAGTCGTAGGTTCCAACCAAAATTGACGTACTTAACATCGCCGTTTGCTTTATTTTCATTTAGACAGTACAAAAACCTTAAATTTTCCTTATTCGATAAGCGAAAAAAAAAAGGAAAAAAAAAAGACTTAATTTAAGTGTCAGAGCATCCAGGACTGATAAGGTAATAGGCCATTTACGAGTTACCTTACACCTCTGTTTCAAAACGACTTCTCATGAAAAACCTATCATGAAAATGAGTTTCCAAAGGGTCTTGATAGCAGTAGGCAAGTCAAGAATTTAAAGAAAACGACACAAATTTTAAGTTTCAAAGACATATTTCGACAGATTCTCCTGTCATCTTCAGATTTACATGGTGTAATTAATGATTCAAAGAGGGTTGTTCTCTTTGAATAGCCTCTTTGAAAATAAGTTTGATTTGCATAAAATTGAACCTGTGGGTGGAATATATTCGGAATGGTTTCGTAAGAGCGCACTAGAAATGGCTTATTGAGAAGACCAGAGATAAGCTTGTTGCAAAAAGCGGCCGAGACTGCCGTTGTTAAATCTACCATGTTCCGCTTCCCCCTCCCCTAGAAAGAAAGACAACCGAGAATCTAAAGGCTTGGATTTCATCTGTCGTTCATTGAAAACATTTCGGCGTGGCATAGTGCTCGGTACCTAGTGCTCTTCCTGCCTGTGAACAACACTTACCATCCAGTTTGGCTCGATGCAACAGACCTCTTGTCCACGCAAAGATGGAAGCTAGGGTCAAAGAGAAAGCAGATGAGTAATAGAATTCACCAGATTCCCCGTAGGCAGGGAGTTAAACGTTAGTTAAACGCTTGTTTATGGAAATAGATAAATTATTTCATTTCTAGTTCCCGAAAACGTTCACTCCGCGTCTCTATCAGCATTTCTCGTTCTCACAAACAGTTCCACTCGTGTTTCTGTAATTAGATGGAAGCACGGAGATGGTTTTCTGTTTCTTAAATACAAGGAATTTTACAAACCCGCATGGTGGGACGTAACCCTATTGCCAGTCTTTCTTCATCCTTTCTCGCCCCTCACTAGCTTGTTTGGCGCAGAATACAGATCTCGGTAACCAGTCGTTTAGCCCCCAAGTCGATTAGCCCCTAACCGTTTCGCCTCCAACCAGAAGTACAAAACACTATCTATTTCTCGTCGTTTAGGCGTGAATATGGGGGCTAACCGACTTTTGGTCGGGGGCTGACTAGGCTCCCACGCAGACATTCTTGGGCTTGTCACCCGCTGGCCTTAAAGGGCGGCGGGGGGGGGGGGGGTCCGGGGGGATCCTCCCCCAGAAACCTTTTAAAATTGAGGTTCCCAGAAATGAGATTTCCGTTATTCCGAGTCCAAGTCAGCGTGGTTTGATGTCTTATTTGTTCAAGTTAGGGGGTTTGAGCGAACCCCTCCCAAACCCCCCTGTCCCAGGAACATTCCTCAAGAATTGAAGAAGAGCTTGAGAACAAGATTTCTTTCAGGAGGTAGATTTATGGTTGCATTTTACTGCAAAGCATTATGTCAAGTGCTCAGCCTTACCGACTGGGTTTGTAGAGGTCTCTTTGCCTTGCTGGTGCATGCGATAATGTCTTGTAACTGTTCCATGCGCCGCCTCAGCTTCCACTGTTTTACCATCAGGGCAGACCAGAACACTTGTCATCATGCCAAGCGAACCGAATCCTGCAAACATATGCGCTCAATCAAATGACATTTTGCCAAGTCTTGTACAATGTAGTAGCATTCACTCTAAGGGGAGGGAGGGAGGGGAAAGGGTGGAGGGGCACACCGTGAGGGTATGAGAGGATCGCTATAATTTCTTTTGACTCCCAGATACTCTCATGATCATTCCTTGCACCCTGTATTTCATACAAGCATACTCCCATAGTCCCACCAATTGCAGTCACTGGGAGGGCAACAATTACATGAATTCAGCCTTCTTTAGGCATTCGGTTTTTTGGTGAAAAACGTTCTGGGCAAATCGCAAAAATTTTCTCTGATTTTGTTTTCTTTACCTGCAATCCTTAAAACAATACAACAGAAGTTTGCTTTTCTAAAAAAAGTCTTCCTGTTCACAGCAAATCTAAACAAATATTCTCACATTAGTGCATTGAAACCGCAAAAGAAAGACAACCAAAGACTGATTTTTGAACATAATACTTAACCTCTCTATTAAGGGGAGCAACAAAAAGTTCGACTGTTGAGAGGGAAAAGGGGTAGGGGCTTGCGGGAATCTCTCCTTAGCCATGCCTTAGTCATCTCCTTAACCATCCTTATAACCATTGCCTGGAATAGCTTAGCCTATTAATGCACTGAGGCACAGAATTGAGATGACAAACAGTACCTGCATGAAGGAAACACACCTTATCTTCTTTAACCTGCAATCAGGTGTTCCTGCCATGAAAACTAAGAGCATGTATTTGATTGCCGGCCGGTTAATCCCGTTTGAGCAAAACATGCCCCAGTCAAGGACCACCTACCTTGGGCAACAGAATCCGACTGTACATCGCCATCGTAGTTTTTACATGCCCACATAAAGCCACCCTCAGACTTAAGTGCATAAGCCACCATGTCATCTATTAATCTGTGTTCATACCACAAGTTTTTCTCTTCAAACTGCTGTTTGTAGTCTCTGGAGATAAAAAAATGCATGTGGTCACACAAACAGATCAACTCAGCTTTTGTTACCAGAGTGCAGTCAGTTGTAATTAATTTCTTCCTGCCCCTCTCTACCAGATTTGAACCGAAGACACTCCCCCTCCCCCCTTCACAAAACAATACTTACGTTTCATATATTTCCTGGAAAATATCCTTGAATCGACCATCGTACTTTTTAAGAATCGTGTTCTTTGTGCTGAAAAAGAGTTACATAAAATAGCTGTGATAGGGAAAAATGAAATTTTAACTACAAGATGATCAATATTAATAGTAAAATATTGTTATAGAACAGCCCAAACAATAGTTCAAGGTTGACCTGTTTGTTTCCCAGCCGACATTGGTGTTTAAAGCATTCAAAAAATGTACAACATGACCTGTTTGAAATTAAAGACCACGTGACACCCAGGCATGTCTAGAGGCAAATCCAGTACCCTGACTTTTGTAAATTGGTCACATTATCTAGCTATCTGAAATAATAGCAGTGTCGTTTATTTAAGATATAAATTTAGTAGATCTTAAGGTAACCCCAATTGATCACAATGCCAGAAAAATATAAGGAGCAGTGAATATCATTCTCCTTCCCTGCAGAGACAAGACTAGAGTAGTACAGTAAGATTTAGATCCCTACAGACACATCCTAGTTTATATACGATCATGATCAACAACAAGAACAATTTCATGTACCTCATGTATAAAGGATATTCCTTCTGCAATGCATATTGAAAAGAACTGTGGGCAAAGTTCTTGATGGACTGTGAAGAAAGTCACAAGTGATTAGATAGCAGCTTTACCTCAAGTGCTGAATAACACTACATATACCACTAATAGTATCGTCAAACATGACCCTTGCTGGGCCGGGATCAGAAATGCACTGTGATGACTAATCAGTGGTGGATCTAGGGGAGGGGCCCGGGGACAAGAGCCCGCCCTTATTTTGGGTAAAACAAAAAATCACAGAAGGAAGAAAAGCCAGCAGGGCAAACAAAAAAAAGACACCCCCCCCCCCCCCCCCCTCCCTGCCTTAGCTCAAGGTCTGGATCTGCCACTGCTAATTCACTTCAAGTAAATGCCATGATGGAGAAGTCCTACTATTACTGGTGATCATGTAACAAACAAAAACTCACCATCTACTCGGTAATAATAATTATATTGATTAACCAAGAAAAAATTTTCATTGTACAGTGGGTCTCAGTAAAGAGCATTCATCTTTTTAAGCTGGACTGAGGATGCAATTTATTCCAGACATTTTGTTACAGTCAATCCTGAACACCAAAGTGCCAGATCTTGGTTTCTGCAGCATGAAGAAACGGGAGTATTGCTACTCCCCCACCCACACCCCTGGGCCCCTGCATTCAGATTGGATGCTGTCCATTGCAGGTTAGCCCAGGCTGCTCATTCTATGAGGTCTCAATAAGAGATCTCCAGTAATTCTTATGGGGCCAGTTGTTCAAAGGGTGGATTAAACACCATCCACTGGATAAAAAAAAATTGATGAAACAGATCAATGCGCTAAACACTGGATAGTGATTTATCAGTGGTTATTCATCCAACAACCATGAACAACCCTGAATCCTGAGTGAAAAGAGGTTAACTGTGAGAGTTAGGTGCTGTCTGAAAAAAGCAACCGATTGACCCCAGATAGCCTGGATTGCTTGATTTAGATTCACTTGAAAGTGTCAACTGTTGGGTCACCATGGATGCCACATTGAGTGACCGATAAATATGATCCTAAAGCCTGTGTTAACCTGTTTACCTCATCTGTATTAAACATCCCCATTGCGACTCCGCCACCATCAGTGAAATCGTGCACAACATGTTTGATTGGCTTGCTGCCGTCAGAGGGAGTGAAAACCATCTCAACTTTGCCAGCACCAGGAACAACAAAGTCTGTTGCTTTGTACTGAAAACATTCTAGGTGTGAGTTTTAATACTATAGAATTTATTATAATTACATTTAATTTAATTTGGACAAGTTTCAAGTTTAAATCTGGCCAGAATTCCATTTTTATCAGCTGCATACTTTAAATTTCTTTTAACATTTTAACCTCTCAGGTCTCCACCTCTTTGGAATTTTCATCGTCCTTCTACAGATTGGCTCAGGCTGGACCTAGAGCCAGATCCAACGATGGGCTTACAGCTGACAAGAAGCATTGGAACTCATTAGTAGCAGTATTCAGTCTTATGTGCTACCAAGCACAAAGAAGATTATGCCGCATATTTGTTCCAAAGGTTGGGTGTCCATGGATATTTCCTACTAGAGCCCTTGATATTCCCATTAAATCATGAATTTCAAATCTTGCCAAATTCTTTATGATTACCTGATCAGCATGAGCGTGACGACCAATAATAATTGGTTTCATCCATCCTGGTACAAGTCTTGGAATGTTCTTACAGATTATTGCCTCCCTGAACACAGTTCCACCAAGAATGTTACGGATTGTACCATTGGGAGATTTCCACATTGTCTTCAAATTAAACTCTAACAATGTGACATAAAACAGATATCAATGGTATTTAAGGCTCACTTCAAATGAAGTTTAACTCCCAACTTTTGAAAGTGTTTCAGGCTGTCTATGCAAAGAAATGCTAAGCAAGGAAGCTGGCCAAGATGGAGAAGTAGGGCTGGGGAGATTTTCCCAGCTAGTGACTCATGACAGCTCTGTCGCAGTAACGAGGGCTAGACTGCATTTCTTATTATTCTGGCCAATACATCTCATGATAGCTAGTGCACCTTAATCCATCCTACATGAGTGTCACATGTTCAAGAGACTCCACCCCAATAAGTAATCAGTATGTACATGTATGCAGTCATGTAGTGTCTTAGTTTGCAGTGCAAAAATGTAAAACGGAGTCAGAATGGTCCAGCAACACTGCAAGTATCTGAATGAAATCAGCTGTGCACATCAGTTACAGTGTATCAGTATCTCAGATATCCCTCTTGTAACAACAACAACATCAATCTTTATTTGCACTCTCTCAAACTATTAAATAAATACAAAATCTACAAAAATATCAACAATAAAAAATAGAGTGCTGGCTGCCTGGAATAATCATAGGGGCTAGCAGAGCCAGGGTAGAAAGTTTGGGTAGAAACAGATAAACTAACCAATATGCAATAGAAATTACGATTGATTAATGTTAAATGTTGATTCAAAATATAGATTGGAATAAGCACAAATTAATTAGTGACCACTAATTAAATCTATTGGCTAGCAATCAGCTGCAATTTAAACTGGACTACATTGAGAAAAACTATTGGATGTCTGACATCTAACCCTCCAAGATTCTTCTAATTAACTTAAAATGCATACTGACCTTCCACCCTCTTCTCGTCCGGAGTGATAGTAGCACATTTGATGCCAACATTGTATTTCCTCACTGCTTCTGCTGCATCCACAGTTACTGATTAAGTAAAGACAGAACCGTGTCAGAGAATTCTCTCAGACCAGCTTTAGCTTGTAGGGCCGATCTTACCACACAGCTGTTCAATTAGATGTCCAAATATTTATTTATCTTTACATAGGACTAGAAATTCAAAAGAAGAGTTTACTAGACTAACTAATAAGTAACAAGTTAGAAAAAAAAACTATATACAAAGGTTCAACAGAGATCATTAATATAGGAGAGAATATAAGATTTTAGACTTTTGTAGAGTCCTCTTTAACATTGGATTAACTTTGCAGACATGTCATCTTTAGCTTAAACCAGAGAGAGGCACAGAGTTTAAGCAAAACTTATAATAAATAAATGAATATAGAGCTATGTAATAATCAAATTCCTGCTTACCTTTGTCATCAGTCTGATCCCTGTTTTCAATAGAAAGATCATATGACTTCACATCCATATCCAAATATGGAAAAAGAAGTTTCTCCTTGATAAGTTCCCATATAATCCTACAAAGAGGAAAAGTACATAGTTAAATTTGTAATTTTCTAGTCTAAAAGAAAACATAGCAAATTACTATTTGATATCATCTTAATTTAGTAGGCCAGATACACTCTTTTTTTCAAAAGAATATATTTTATAAGAACATTGAGGCAGAAATTTGCAAAATTTTAAGAATATTTTAAGACTATGTAAAACCTGAGGCTGAGATTTTGAAAAGAATAATAATTATAATTTTGTGTGTTGAAAATTTGTAATAACAATACAATTATTATATGTTTTTAACTAAACTATATACAATTCTTCCTTTTTCTAGCCAAAAAGCAACAAAAGCAGCACTAGCCACGATGTTCGATGCTATTAATATTTCTGCAAGAAGTCAACTTCCTTTTCTTTGAAGTCAACTTCCTTTTCATTAGCTGAAAGCCCACCGCGTGACCTGCAAATAACTACCTACAAATAATAGTCTGCTCATGAGTAGTATTGTCTAAATGTGTTTTGCTACAAATAATATTCTGCTCATGCATAATCCTAATCGTGCTTTTGACTGAAAAAATGGCAGATCCGTCACTTCCCTGAGCTATCAGATAGAGTGATTTAAATAAGAAACAAACTTGGTGATAGAATGATAAAACAGTTATTAAACTCAGTTATTGCAAAATATCATGATTTGCCTGTGTCTCACAGATCAATTATTTGCCTCAGGCTTCAGCTTTGGCAAATAATTGATCTGCTCGCCACTCATAAATCATGATATTCTGCTTAACCCCATCCAATAATTAGCAATGATTGTTAATAATTATTGCCTGCAGTCTGGCTCCAAAATTTCTTTAACACTATCCAGACACCAATTATATATTTCAAAACAGAAAAATCATACGCTGCAATCTAAGAATATTTACAAGAATACTTTCTGCCTAAAGTCGGCAGAAAACTAATAGGAATTTTCAGCCTTTGCCAGAAAAACAGTCTTCTTACATGTATAAAAAAGAGTGTGATACATTTGCCTTGCTGCTCCCCTGTGGGGCTGACATTTTTCTTATTTGTAGTTTTCAAACTGGTCAAAGTACCAGTTTAATTTTACTTCCCTTTGTTTCACATAGCTTATTATTCATAATGAATACGAGTCAATAAAAAACAAAAATTTAACGGTTTTGAAAGATTTTGGATCCAAGACAAATTTATTTACCACAATGCCAATGTATCTCTGGCATTTCCTTGTACCTTGACCCTTGCATGACAGTTTAAATTTTAATCCCTGAGGCACGCACGCAGTCAGCCGACGCATTGAACGGTACAGTAAATATCGGAGCTTATTGACTCCTAGGTTAATAACAGTTTGTGCCAGAATGTTCCCAACAACATATACAACCGTGATATTACAGATAGTTTTGCGTGATTGCATGTTTTATTTCACTGCGTTTCGAATGTGTCACGAAATAAATTGCGAAACCTTCGAGTCATGGACGGGTCAGTTTCCGCAGTCATCCACGCGAATAAATTTACATACAAGATTAAAAGAACAATATTTTTAATAAATTCCCTGTGTGTGGTGAAATTGAACGTTGCAAAGATTTAATCTTTAGACGTTGAATTTCATACAAAAGCGTAACATATCCGGTTAATTCGATTTCATTTTTCAATTGAACCTTGTACTTAGCACGATTGTAAAATTTACCAGCTACTCTAGCTACATGTAGTACAAGACCCGCAGTCACCCGTTCGCTTACCTGGTCATTTCATCTCCCTTCATTTCAACAACTGCACCAGCTACAAGGACAAAGAAAGGACGACACTTTTAACAATGTTAAATTAACCACATGGTACGATCAAAGTTTCCCGTACAAAGAAAAATTATCCCGATCGAAAGCTACAAACAGCTGTTGAGATGAGCTGTGCAAAATATCTTATGCGACAAAATGGGAAATCATGACGACGCGGAATTACCATGACGCTTCCAAAATGCATTTAAGTCATTTAAGGATGAGATCTTACCTTGTATTTTCGCCATGTTGTGTTTGTACAGTAGACAGAGATTGCACGATTCGCGCCACACGCTAGCTGTTAATTCTCGAAGCACTTAAATTTCGAAATATCCACAGCTTTGCTGTTCTGTAGCACAAATTTCCCGAGAAACCTTGCGTCGGTAATGAAAGTGAACCCCGGCCTTGTTGATGATCTCATCAATTATAAATAGTTTTGCTACATAACAGACACTCCCAGAGACGCTTTCCTGGCGCGGAAAACACAGCTTAGTCTTATTAGTTCCACTTGACAAACATTCTATCTTGTGTAACGACTCAGCCGTGTAAGAACTTCAATTCTAATGCTAAAGAACTAAATTCGTATCACTTTCAAATTAATTTTCAGGCTCTGGAATGTTTATGTTTTATATATTTATTTATCGTTGTTAATTTATTTTTATTACATAGAATTTAGTGGTATACCGAGTGGTAGGCTGGTAGCAAATCGATAAAACGCTAATCGGGAAATCGTCAAAAACGTCAATATTGTTATGTTTATGTAGCGTGAGGATTTAAAAGAAAATTACATGGTCGCTTAGAGATACTAAATTTCTCTTCTCTTGTTGAAATATTTCCCTCGTTCGCTGCGTTAGCCTGCGAGAGCATACGGTTTTTTCAGCTCTCAGAGTTGCGCGTGAAACAACAGCCGAAAAACTGGAAGCCGGACGTATCACAAAACCCGCGGGTTAGACTGTCTGCGGCGCAGGCTAACAGGCTATCGCTGCGCTTTCTGGTGAAAAAGCTTTCAAAAAGTTCGTATCTCATTTCATATATCTCCAAGGAGACTGGGAACCATTGGTCAGCGGTGGTGATGTGACCAGAAATTTCTGGACCATTCGTGAATCCGATGAGTCAGGAAAAGTCGTATTCCTGATTCACACCATGAGTCAGCAGAAAGTATATAAACGGCTGACCAGAACGATGATTAAGTACATTAGAATCAAAGCTCCATCATGGCAGACGAAGCCGATCTACTTTCGATTGGAAAGCACTGCAGTTTAGCATCATGCAAGCGACTTGACTTCTTGCCGTTTCAGTGCTCGCACTGTAAAGAGGTGTTCTGGTAAGTCTTTTTAATTTTTTCCTGGTTTATTTTCTTTTGAGTTCTGTGAGTCAATGTTTTTATTGACCTCAAGATGAGATGTTACTTTGGTTTACTATTTTAACCGGGACGCTTGGTATATCTACGTTATATGTACATACTATAGCTAGTAATACCTGTTTTGATCGATGATCTGAATATTTTTTTAGTCTTATTTTTCGTCTTATTTTGTTGGCTTTTAGCTTAGAACATCGCACCCCAGAAGAACACCAGTGTTCGCATGTCGGATTAACTGATGTAAGTATAAAGGATTATTGGAGCTTGTTGACTAAATTAATATTAAATAATAAATTGAAGCTAATGCTTTATCCAGAGTATGCCCAGCCAGAAATATGGCGTTTCTTTGCGATATGTAACCAGTAAGCTCACAAAATAATAATTAAAATTAATCTGGCGATATAGTAAAGGATTTTGTTGACTTATGATGAAACAGCATATATGAGACATCTTGCAAACTGATTTCAATTTTTTTCAATATATGTCTTCTGAAGACATATATTGATTGAAGGGACTAGGTACGTCCGGAGTCAATAGTCAGGGCCCAGTTGTTCAGAGGCTGATAATGCTATCCACTGGATAAATCACTATCGAGTGGATAAGTGTTGACAAAACAAACTTTTCTATCCTCTGGATATTGATATATCCAGAGATGCATCTATGTATGGGATGCTAGTTCATCTTAGGGTACTTGCCAGTACCCACTCAAATACATCTGGGTGGAGAAAGGTATGGTGAGAGTAGAGTGCCCTGCCCAAGAACCCAACGCAGTGACCCTGGCCAAAGCTTGAACCCAGACCACTTGATCTGGACTCCAGCATTCTAAACTGGAAGGGTTAAAAAAATAATATGGCTGACATCCTTTAGGAACATTTGTTTAAATGAACACTCTACTCTTCTCAAATAAATGTAGGTTCATGTTCCTGTTTGTCCAATCTGTAATCAAATTATAAAGAAGTCTAAAGATGAGGACATCAACACACAGGTTAGATATTAAGTAGCTAATAATGGTCTTACTGTCAATATGCCTAATTTTTATTATATAGCTAGCTCCGTGAACGAGCAAGATGGTTTTTTTGTGTGTGCATGACAGTTTATGGACCTCTATTCCATCTCAGTCCATAAATACGCAAAAAAAAAAAAGAACTTGGCCAATATCCAGCCATCTTGACCTCACGCTTGGTCAATAACCCATATATATGGTGTAGTTTTACTTCATGTTTTTTTTTTTATAGTTTACTTGAACTTGGTTTGGAAAAACAGTGTTTTCTGAGAGTTGTTTTTGTTACTGCATTGTAAGACCTTTGCAGTTGTGCTTTGGCAATAAATCTTTCAGAATCCAACTTGCAAGACTTTTACAGTTGTGCTTTGGCAAAAAATTTTTTAGAATCCAAAGTAGTGATTAAATAAATCTCATTAGTTATTGAGGTTGAATGCTCCAATTCTTTGCACAGTAAGATAGCAGTCATGTTACACATGAGTAGACTATCTTTATTTTGTAAGTTCAATGACAGTCATGTGTCAATCATGTCTATGTCTTTTGACTTCAAGGTGTCACTCATTTGCCATGCATCTACATAGGCAATTTAAGAAAATGCCACTGACTATAATTTTATATTCATTGTTATAAATGAAGTTCACTCTTGTCCTTTAGGTTGAGAGACACATTCTCAGTGGTTGCAAGAGTCTGGTGATAGGCAAGCCAAAGAAAAGCAACAAGTGTTCTTTGAAAAGTTGTCGTCAACATGGACTTATGCCTTTTGTGTGCACGGAGTGTAATAAGAACCACTGTATAAGGTAAGGAGGTGTGACAACTTTATCTCAAAGTTTATATATTTTCATAGAATTATTTGGTTTAAATCTGAAACCGGAGATAGACACCGACCTGATGGGCTACTTGGCTCGCATGCATACTTTACCTACCTATTTGGTTTTGATACAGTTAAGTACATGTACAACTTGAACAAATAGCAGATTTGCACAATATTGTCATTTAACTACAACTACCAGAATTCCTTTTGTTTTTCTTTATTATTTAAATTTGGAGCCCCAGTGCAGTTTTGATAAACAGTTGTTTTTTTTTACTTATAAAACAGAAAAAGTGAAGGATGATAGTAGTTGCAGTCAAATGACACCATGCAAATCGCCCATTGACAGCAAAACACCTAGTTGTCTGTGTTCTCACTGCAGCTTCTTTGACTCCTATTAATTAGCAAAACAGCAACAGTTAGAGATTACCAGAATGCTTCTTGAACTTTGATGCCTGTTACACTTAATGTCATATAATATGCCAAATTATCCTAGTGACTTGCATTTTGATTGCTTCTTACTAATGATCAATTGAAGGGGTGCGTGGAAAAAAGCACTAAGTGACTCTTGATCTCATATTGAATTCTCCTTTTTCATAGAAGGAAGTGAAAAGCGATTCGCAAGGAGAATGTTGCAGTCTATCTGTCACTTAGACTGTCTTAGGGTCTTTTTTCATGCACCCCTTCAATTGGAGGACAGATGCATAGTTGACTTTGACCATTAACGCTTTTGTTTGGTGTCTTTATTATATAAAGCAAGTAGATTCCATGTTGCTGTGCATCTGTTCACTAATTGATAACAGAAGACATCAAAATGTGGTAAGAACAGAAGTGACACACTAGGCTATCATTTTGTGTGCTGCTTTTTTGTTCTTACCACATTTTTACATCATCTGTGATCAATTACTGAACAGATGCACCACACTTTGGAATGTATTTGATCTCATCCTGGACATGTTTTATTTGGGGGAAACTTTAATGTCTGGGGTGCATCATGTGTTGACGATATTTAGGACATTTGAAACTGTCCTGGACAGTGGTGTGCTGTTAATAATGTTGTTCAATCACATATTTCCTTGTTTTAGGCACAGACATGCTGAAGATCATTTGTGTGCAGCCCTTAAGGTTCCAGTTATATCCTGTGCATGAAACCAAGATGGATACGATGTGAAATAATTGTAAATTAGGACCTTATTGCTAAATTGTTATTAGATACTACAGTGGAACCCCACCTTACGACCACCCTGTTAATACAACTACCTCGTTATTAGTGGGCCACTTTATTCTGGCCCCCGCAAAAAAGCTCAGTCAGTCATTTTCTTATTTAAAGAACCCCTTTAATACAACCACCCCGTTAATATGACCAATTTTCCATGGCGCGAAGGTGGTTGTATTAACAGGGTTCCACTGTATGTGCTTTTGAAGAACTGCCTGGCCAAAATGGAAAAGAAAACTGAAATGTACTGCCAATCACCACTAGGCATCAGCTTTTGCACCAAATGTATTAGCTCAAGTATGGTATTACTAAATGTTATCAGGGGTTTCATGAATGGCCAGGCACCGCACAAATTGATGGCTGCCTGGTTTGACCATCTAGAGGAAAGGTTTTTGTTATGGAGATGTTCACATCAAAAGACGTTTGCCCGCCTGTGAAAATCAGTTACCCTCCTACTGAAAATGTCAATGAAACCCCTGTGTTATACTCTGTAATTGCACGTGGGTCATGGCATATTGATTCTACAAAACGCACAAATGATATTCAACTTTCATGGATGTGATTTTAAATATTAGATAGAAACATAATATATTCTCTGTGACTAAGTGAAACAATATTTAGTGTTTTTTTGTTGTTGTTTTTGTTTTTAGACTTACATAAAATATTTGATAAAAAAAATATATTTATATACATATTTATAGTGTTTATCAAAATAAGCTTATTCAAGTATGGAAGTTGTTATTTAGCTAACTTTTCTAAAGAAAATACTGAATTATTTTTATACCTATACTTGGTACACATTTTAACTGCAACAGACCAAATTATGGAAAATTTTCTCTGAGTATTGAAGAGCTAATATGGAAGAGCTTACTGGATTGGAAGTCTTAAGAACTTATGAAAATTCAGAACTTCTGAAATTATGTCAAAAGCTCAACAGAGCTTGCATAGAATGACCGTGCCCTCAAGTAATGAAGTCTTTCTCACTCAATGATGTAAAGCAAGCAAGGTTACAAAAAAAAAAAACCCATAGGCAGTCCTCAGTGTACTGTTTATTCCAAAGCCAAACATTTGAACATTGAGCAGAAAAAGTACACCCATCTGAGATCCACCAACAGGTCAAAAGCCTAACCCCATTGGCCATTCAGTATTGTATATGGATTGTACAGAGCCATGTCCCAAGGTGTTCTCTATTTCCTTGCTATCCGCGCAAACCCCAGACTCCTCGAGTCTAGAACGCGTAGGGACTAGGCCGAGCTGTATAGGCTGTTTCAACTCCTACGTCCACCCACCCCTAAGGATTACATTTTCTAGTGGCAAAACTGCAAACAGCAGATGCAAAGAAGAAAACTATTCTCATTACGATTGTCAATTTGATTGTGTTTACAATAGCCGATGTCAGGTTGAAAACTTAAATCCCTTTTATAAGCGTTTCAAAAAAACATAATACAAAACAAAACAAAAAAACGTTTAACGAGTGATCGACTTGGCTTCGACTAACGAAACCAAGTCTTTAAGCGAAGTTTTGTCAAGCCAAATATTTATTTCACACGGTTTGAAAAGCAGAAGTTTAAATTAATCCTAACCAAACAAAAACACATGTTAATATGACAAGCTTACGCATTTAAATGCTATTTTCAAGAAACAGGAAACACGTGATTGGCAAAGCCCTTGAGGACCAAAAAGAACTAATTCAAAACCGAAAACTGTTCAAATACCCAATAATTGTATCGATCATGACAGCTAAGTTTTAATAACCAGGTGAGCACATGTTAAACGAAAAACCAGAAAAATCGCTGCCTCTTTCATAACATTTATTAGGAGAAAGGCAATTTTTTAAAGGATTTTTACGAAGTTAAAAGGTAAGTTTCTTAAACTGGCCATGTCGACTGAAAAGTGATGTATTTGCAAGTGAATTTGTTATTGCCTAATTCGCTTTTATTGCTTATTACTCGGTTTTTACTCGGTTTTTACTCGGTTTTTACTCGTTTTTTAATTATTTATAATTTCTGTGAACAAAGTGCTTCGAGTGTGCTGTTCTCTTTGAAAAGCGCTTTCGAAAGAAACTGATGTTAATTCTTCATTAATCTCTGAAGTCATTTGCTACCAAGTTTTTGACTAACGTTAAAAAAAAACCCGGCTCGCTAAGAAAACCTACGAATGTTACCCGTTTTTCATCCTAAGCGTGAAATAACATTTATGTTGGTTTATCTTTAAGACTTTTCTTTTATATAATACTATAAACCACAGTGACCTTTGTTTAAACTCGCTAGCAGAAATTTATACTTTATTACACAGACTATTACACTTCAGGTCTGTTAGAGTTTTAATACGAAGTCTGGATAACATGTGGGTGATAATTGCAGCATTTTTTTTTTTATTTAAAAGCTGTTCTATGTGCCTTCCGGCTGTATGAGAAGAAACAAACAGTTAGAAATATTATTCTTAAGGCTAGCTGGCATTGGTTTTCATTTTCCCGCAAAAATACTGGGTTTGTTTGTGGAAACATTTCGAGTTACTCTACTTCAGTTTGGTTAAACAGAATGTTTTCGAAACTTACGCTATCTTCGACAAAAACTAGAAAGAGGTTAACTCATCAATCTCATTTTACCGTCGGATAATAAACAATTATTGGATTGCCGTGTCATTAACCGATTCCGAAAGGCTAGAGCCAGCCGTACGACCTTTATCACTGGGGGAAAAAAAGCTTGATTATTCTAGATATCACCAAATACCGAATTCAGCAATTTTTTTTAGTATATGTCTTTACAGAGAACCTAGAATGTAACTGAACATCATGAGTTATAGGTGCAGCCTATTTGGTCTGAATATTGCATGAATAGAGATTTTTTCGTATATTAGGCGTTCACACTGGCTAACATTATCCGAAACATTGTTTACATCTGAAATGCGATCGACAAGGAAAAACTTTGTAGCTTTGCGACTGCCCTTTGTAGGTGACAAATAGTCTCTGTATTTACGGATCTTTACGCGACCGCGTCGGAAGTTGACAGAATATCAGGAATTATCTGCAGCTCAACAATTAAAATAGGGATTGAGGACTTCAATGTATAATAAATAGTCCTTATCACTGGTTGTCAAATCGGGCGCACCATTCCGAAACCAAGTCACGTGCTTCTATCACTAAGATTGTTTGTCTTCAAAGTTGATCGCAAAAGCCAATTTTCAATTGCAACTATTTGCGCCTTCAGGAGGAGGAGTTAAGGTTTCGAGGCTTAAGCTCGTAATTGAAAAGAAAGATCAAACTCAAATTTCTTTCTCAAACCGATCGCACATTAAAAAGTGTCTCACGAACGAAAAGAAATGTACGGATGATTCACTCAAACTTATTGGAGGAACTGAATAAGATTAATAAAAACCATCTTGGGTCAGCTGAGTAAACGTGTCAGTACGGACAATTAGGTCAGAATTGTGGGCAAACTGAATATGAAAACAATTCTGGAAGCTAATTAAATTGATATTAATAATAAAAAAACACATTATAGCAACTACTTCTTGCGGGGTCGTTAATTAGAGTTCCGCCGCAGAGATTTATTGGGAGTGATTGTTAGGCCTGGCGTCATATGTGAGTTGGTTTTTGTTCTCGTTCCGAGGTTTTTTTTATCGCTCTGTGTTCTCCTGATTTCTTCCCTTCTCAAAAACCAAACTCGAAATTTTAATCCAATTGATCTGGGCCGGGCTGCATGCACCTTATGACGAGTCAGTCTTCAGACTTTTATGTGTTTCGTGAGTTGGCTATAGGTCTAAAGGAATCACGTAAATTTACGTTTATATTGCGAACAAATTTTAGTTCCTAACCATTTACCGTGGAGTGATAAAGTTACGAGACTAGCGTGCGGATTTTACAGTTTGATGGAGTAAGGGAGCAGCAGTGGCGGATCCAGACCTTGAGCTAAGGGGGGTGTGGGGGGGGGGGGGGGGGGAGGCTTTTTTTTGGTTAACCTGCCGGCTTGCGCTTTTCTTCTTTTTGCGAGTTTTTTTACCCAAAATAATAACCACTCCCATAGATCCGTCACTGAGCAGGAGTCAGGTTTTGCTCAGAAATCGTGCACTCTATTTATTGCACTGAGTGAAGTGGATTACTGATTTTCAGTATAATTTGAATTGAACCCTATAGGAGACCAATGTAGGAGTGAGTGGCGCCTTGAGTTTTATTTGACTCCTATTTGTGGCTGACGAAGCAAATTTTCTTTCAATGAATTTTCGTCGAAACTCAAACAAATGATTCGGCATATTATTAACGTGCTTACATACTAACTCACTTAAGTCTAACTGACTGACTGACTGTTTGACGGTGTGACTAACTGACTAACTGACTGACTGACTGACTTAATCACTGGCTTACTTACTTGCAGTGGCCATGGTTATAAATACTTTAGAGGATAGCTTAGTTATAATTTTACAATAATAAAAAGATTTGTTTACATTTTCAAGTAGATATGGCCAGAGGACTTTATCTTCTATCCCTCGTGTTGATGTTGTTCTTGTTAAGTCACATCTTGGCGCAGAAACGCCGTGGATTTTACAAGGAGAAAGTACGTGAGAAAATGGAAGAACGACACGAGAAAAGAGAGCACAGAGAAGAGAAGAAAGAAGCGCTCGGGTGGAGGCGGCGAAAGAGGAGCCTATATGGTATATGATTTTTACATCTCGAGTATGAGAAAGTTGCTGTTGGATGATGGAAGATAAAAGGGACTGAAAATGAATTGAATTTGTTATTTCCTGCATATGCCTCAGTTCTAAAATCCGTAAAATTTTTGCCCAACTCCAACGTGTTTACGTAGAATGGGCTGGAAAGCGAGTCAGCCTGTCACGAACCGACAAGGAATAGTTAATTATGACTCCGTCAAAGCGATTTTAATAAACACCTCAGATGTATGGTTTGCCTGAGTCAGAGAATGAGAAATTGATCTTTTCAAAGTTAAATGACGTAATAATGAATGTCGATTGAATTATCTTGTATATTAGGGCGCATGTTGCATGCAGGGACCGTACGCAAGCTGACACTCACGAAGCGACATTGAAAAATGAAGTCATTTTTTCCCGGCTTCATGACGTACGCATGAATTCAAACCAGCTGGTCGAATTTTATGCATCGACATGTTGCGGGGACAAAATTTTATCCCCGCAACAGAACGTTTCCGCAAAAACGGTCATGTCACACAAAGAAAATATCGCTGCTACGTGACACCGCTTCATGTCCTCGCAATATGTCCCCTATTGTGTATACCGACCGTAACTTTGCTTCGAGCCCGGGGGAGGAGGTACTCCCTTACATGGGCTATATGGGTATCTGCGGCCCCAAAGGATATGGTCTTCAGCCGTTTTTGTCATAAATAGGGTATCAATTTTGGCCATTTTGGTCATGAATAGGGTATGGTTTTTGCACTCTTGTCTTGCACTGGGTATGTTCTTTTAGAAGAAGCTACTTTTTCATCATTATCGATAAGACCATGGCATCAACGAAGCCCTTCATATATTATGTTTAGGGCAACTGTGCCAGCTGCAACGGTCATATATAGGATATCGAGTTTTAATTGGTCAGGTCATAAATAAGTTAGGAAAAATAACAGAGTTTTCTCATAAATGGGGTAAGGTTTTGGGTAGCGCGTCCCCACTCAATTTTTCTGGGATTACCCCGACCGGGACTTCGAGCCCACCTCAAAAGACATACAGAGCCGGTGAAACTGTTGTTTTTGATTCTGAATAGTTTTCCAAAACAGGTAGTAAACTGTGTTAACAGAATGTTCTAATCGTTTTTTTTTCTTCACAGTTTCTAGACCAGAACTTGGCAAGATGGAGGCAACTAATTTTTTTAATGCCTATAGCTATGATGATGACTACTGAGGTTTAACTGAACTGAGGCTTAATTCACCAAGTTGTAGCTAAAGACGGAATATGCTTACGTGAAATGTATTATATTGACAGCAAATAAATGTTCCATATCCTGTTAATTATGCCGTCACAGTCCCTATAATTCCAATTTCAAAAAATCCGGCTAATTTTCCCCTGAATATCCTGTATTCCGTGAATTTTTCATTTATCCCGTATCTCCGGTAATCTCTTAATCGTATGACTGTCAAAATTGTAAAATACATTTTTCCCTGAGACTAGATATATATTTCGCGAAAACAGTTAGTTCACACGTGGAGATCTAGAGTTGCCCAGAGGCCTCATATGTCAATGCAACTCCTCGCGCTCGAGTGTCGTTTGAGCGCTCGTTGACCGGCCATCAAAGAAAAAGTTGCCAAATTGTATGCGATGATTCAAGCTAATTCTTTCGTTTTTCTTTATTATTTACATTTTGAAGCCCTAGTGCAGTTTTGAAGAACAAAGTGCCTTAATTAACATATAAAAGAAAAAAAGCGAAGGATTCTGGTTGTTGTAGTCCAATGACACTGTCCTGCAAATCGCCTATTGACAGCAAAGCACCTAGCTGTCTGCGTTTCCATTGCAACTTCATTTGACACCTAGCAATTAGCCAAACAGCGACAGTTAGAGTTTGCCAGAGTGCTTCTTGACCTTTGAATCCTGTTATTCTTAATGTCATATTATATGCTAATTTTTTTATTGACTTGCATTTTGATTGCTTCTTACTTATGATCAATTGGAAGACAGATGCATAGTTGACTTCATTAACACTTTTTTTTTTGGTGTCTTATTATATAAAGCAAGTAGATTCCATGTTGCTGTACATCTTTTCACTAACTGATCCCAGAAGACATCAAATTGTGGTAAGAACATCAGTGACACACTAGGCTATCATTTTGTGTGCCCCTTTTTTGATCTTACCACATTTTTACATCACCTGTCACCTTTACTGAAAAGATGCACCTGTGTACAATGGAATGTATTTGATCTCATCCCAAACACGTTTTATTTGGGTGAAAGTTTAATATCTGACATGCATCATGTGATGACAATATTAAGGACATCTGAAACTGTCCTGGACAGTGGTCTGCGGTTAGTAATGTAGTTCATAGTTCCTTATTTTAGGCACAGACATGCTGAAGATCATTTGTGTGCAGCTCGTAAGGTTCCAGTTATATCCTGTGCATAAAACCAAGATGAATATGATGTAAAATAATTGTAAATTAGGACCTTATTGCTAAATTGTTATTAGCTACTATGTGCTTTTGAGGAATAGGCTGGTCAAAATGAAAAACAAAACTGAACTGTACTGCCAATCACCACTAGGCATCAGCTTTTGCACCAAATGTATTAGCTCAAGTATGGTATTACTAAATGTTATCAGGGGTTTCATGATTGGCCAGGCACCTGGCAAATTTACTGGTTGTAAGGAAGATTTTACCCGCCTGGTTTGACCATCTAGAGGGAAGGTTTTTGTTATAGAGAAGTTCACATCAAAAGACGTTTGCCCACCTGTGAAAACCAGTTACCCTCCTACTGAAAATGGTAATGAAGCCCCTGTATTATACTCTGTAATTGCATGTGGATCATGGCACATCGATACTACAAAACGCACAAATAATATTCACCTTTCATCGATGTGATTTTACATATTAGATAAAAATATAATATATATTCTCCTGTGACTAAGTGAAACAATAATTACAGTGTTTTTTTTAGACTGAAATAAAATATTTGATAAAAAAAATATGTATGTATTCAAAGTTAAATGTGTTTTGAGTGCCTCTGCATTCAGTTGAATCATCCTCTAAGAGGGGTATATTCTCTATAGTGTTTATCAAAATAAGCTTGTTCAAATTTGTGCCGGTTGGAAAGTTATGGAAGTTGTTGTTTAGCTAACTTTTCTAAAGAAAATACTGATTTGTTTTCATACCTATACTTTGAACACATTTAAGGTGGCCGAACACAGTTTTCAAGAGCCTGTGCCTAATTCGCCATTACTTTTAAGCTATTTATGCTTTGGCGCTCGTTTTTTGCAAGAGTCAAGGTTAACCACAGAAAAGTTTATTCTCGCATTTTGGCTAAGGTGTGTGCTGTTGCCATGGCAACGGGGCTGGTTAAAAACAAGGCTTAAAAAATGGTTTTTGTTTATTTAAAAAAAAATCCAGTCGTTAGATTTTTCTCATCTTTTGCCCACTACGAATTGACATTAAATCCCTTCTGTCAACACTGTTCTAATAAAATTTTGACATAGGCGATTTTCGTAATTCGTCGTAAATCGTTTTCACCGCATGTTCTGTATTATTAAAAATTCTCTATGTCAAAATTCAGATTTTTTGCGATAGATCATTCACGTGGTTTCTGAACTATTTTTTTGCCAAATTTCTTGAAATTCTAACGACTGGATCGTCAAAATCCGCAAGTTTCTGCAAAAGCAATCGGTCTCAATTTTTCGAGCAACTGCGCATGCGCTGCATTTAACTGGGTTCTTTCGGTAACAAAGAGAAAGCTGAGAATTGCTGGTTTCTTTGCGTCGTTACCTTTTCTAACATATCTTTGTAATAAAAGACTAAAGCCATCAATACACTGCATTCAATAATAGAGAAGAAATAGCACAGATAGTGCGGGTGTTGAGTAAATAAAATGATCGCTCTTTGCAATCCTTGTGCGCGCGCTCAATTGCATCAGCAAAAGCGCGCGCGAAAACTGTGTTCGGCCACCTTAAACTGCCACAGACCAAATTATGGAAAATTTTCTCTGAGTATTGAAGAGCTAGTATGGAACAGCTTACTGGATTGAAAGTCTTACAGAATTATGAAAATTCAGAACTTTTGAAATATTTTGTCAAAAGCTCAGCGGGGCTTGCATAGAATGACCCTACCCTCAAATAATGGAGTCTTTCTCACTCAAAGTCCTGTAATATGATGTGAAGGTAGTAAGGCTGAAAAAACCGTAGGCAGTCCTCGGTGTACAGTTTATTTCAATGCTTAACAGTAAATTTGAACACCAACCAACAGGTCAAAAGGCTGATCCCACTGCTCGCGTGTATGGGCTGTATAGAGCCTAGTCCCAAGGCGTTCTTTATTTCCTTGCTATCCGCGCAAACCCCAGACTCCTCGGGCCCAGAACGCGTGGGGACTAGGCCGAGCTGTATAGGCTACCTAACCCCTACGTTCAACCACCCCCAAGGATTACATTTTCTAGAAGCAAAAATGCAAACAGCAAATGCAAAGAAGAAAATTATTCTCATTACGATTTTCAATTTGATTGTGTTTACAATAGGCGATGTCAGGTTGAAAACTTAAGCATTTCAAAAAAATCAATACAGAAACAAAAAAAAAACCGTTCAACGAGTGATCGACTTGGCTTCGACTAACGAAGCTAAGCCTTTAACGAAGCTTTGTCAAGCCGAATATTAATTTCACACGGTTTGAAAAGCAGAAGTTAAATTAATCCTAACCTAACAAAAATACATTTTAATATGACAAGCTTACGCAGTTTTAAAAATGCCTTTTTCAGGAAACAGGAAACACAATATTGGCATAGCCCTTGAGAACCAAAAAGAACTAATTCAAAACCGAAAACTGGTTATATACCCAATAATTGTATCGATCGTGACGGCTGTTTTAATAAGCAGGTGTCTGAGTACATGTTTAACGATAAACCAGAAAAATCGCTGCCTCTTTCATAAAATTATTGAGAAAAGGGCAACTTTTGAAAGGATTTTTACGCAGTTAAAAGGTAAGTTTCTTAAATTGGCCATGTCGACTGAAAAGTGATGTATTTACAAGCGAATTTGTTATTGCCTAATTCGAAATGTTAGAAATATTATTCGGCTAGCTAGCATTGTTTTTCACCTTCCCGGAAAAATACTGGGTTTGTTCTGGAAACATTTCGAGTTACTGTACTTCAGTTTCAGTTTGGTTTTAAATAGAACGTTTTCGAAAATTACGCTAGCTTCGACAAAAATTGGAAAGAAGTTAACTGATCAATCTGATTTTATCTTCGGATAATAAATAATTATTGGATTGCCGTGTCATTAGCCGATTCCGAAAGGCTTGGGCCAGCCGTATGACCTTTATCACTGACTGGGGAAAAAAAAGCTTGATTTTCCTAGATATCACCAAATACGCGAATTCAACAATTTTTGGGGTCTTATGCGTTTCATCCATAAAGACCCCTAAGTCAGAGGCAGATCTTGATTGTCAGTCAGTCAGTCAGTCGACATTTTGAGGACGAGATGACACGTGACAGACCTCCGGGAGTATAAATAGTCTGACAGGTAGACTGGGTACTAGTAATTGCGAGTTACGTCGGCCATTGCTTTTGGCGTAGCGTTGTTGTTGTGTAATTGCAGCCGTTTTACCTGTTTTGTGAAAATTTAGAGGAGCTTTCCCTCGCAAATTAGTTGTAATTTTTCAGGGTAAGTTATTTCTATCTCAAAATCGCTCTGTCGTGCTGTTTATGATTTCATTTCGACAATTAACTGCACTCACTGCCTTATGTCTGCCTTGGTTGTTCTTTGTTATTTCATTTGGGTGTTGGAGTGAGTTTCCTCTGCGATACAGGAGTTGTTTTCTCACGCAAGCCAACATATCTAATCCGCTTTCGCAAGCCCACATTCATTGGCTTGAGATCCGGTGCGGGTTTATTCCAGAAGCCAGCTAACAGGGTTGTCAAAATAAGCCGGCGATCGGCGCATTCTCGAAACCTGCGCCGCGTACTCCGAATGCTAGTAGGTTAGACCTGGGTGTGATATTGGAGAAATAAAATGGAAATAAAATCGTTCAGTTATTAATTTGTTTGAACCCAAATTGGATCGGAGGGAATAAAGTATTTGCTGAAAAGTGTTTGACAAGAATCGAAACTGATTTAAAATTAGCTCTAAAATGTTCTACACCTCAGCGAATCATTTTCTGAAACGAAAATACAGGATAAAGTATCTTAGAATAGTCTGGTAAAAGTTGAGTTTTCGTTCTGTTCAAATGACACTGCAATAAATAGGACTGTAGTGCTTTTTCCCCCCCAGTTAAGTGCTACTGTAATGAGAGAAGTAGATTTATTTACGCAAGTATTAACATCCAAGGCTGTCGGCGGAAACTGGCTTATCCGTCATAAAACTGCAGAATTACTTCAGTCTAAACTATCCCTTACTTTAATGGAAATAACATACTCCTTTCCATTTTTTGAAGCGATATACTAATTTTCTAAATTTATAAACACACAAAAATGATACAATATAACCATATCAATCATCGGGTAAACACAGAATATTTAATTTAGAAGCACGTTCGCTATTGAAAAAAGCCTAAAATTCGGAATATGAGGTTAAAATATGAAAGAAACTTGGAATAACTTTATTTTCAAATTAAATTTTATATGAGATAAAGCCAAGAATGCGCCAAAATATCGAACATTTCAAAGCCGTGGATTTCTGTGTGCATAATTGCCAAATTTTATCGCCAGGGAAGCTCCTGCTGTAGTAAAATGGTAATTTCTTTTTTAGGCTCTTGATGAGATTTTATTCTCAATGAGTTTTTAAGTTTTTTGAAAAAGACAGTTGTATAATAAGTACACTTTGTAAAATAAGTCCAAGAAGAAAAAGATGAAAAGGTATTTTTATTGCCTCCTTATGCACAAAATACAAATACAATACAGTAGAGATACAATACATACAAATATGATACATACTTTATTGCAACTCCCTACCAGGGTTTTGCGGTTACAAGACTACATAACTGTCATACTAAAATAACTGTAACGATAACCAAATAACTAAGGCCATAAATATGCATCAAAAAATTAGTGAGATACAATGGATTGGATTTACTTTTTACAAATTCATAATTAATCACAAAAAGTAGGTGAACAATTCTTTTCCTAAAAACATTGACAGAGTCTGAAGATTTAACATCGTCTCTTATATTATTCCAGAGCCTAGTACCACGGTAGGTGAAGGACCGCTGTCCGGTGGTTCGACGGCACCTTAAAATGTTCGGTTGACCGTGTTGTTTAGTATTTCTGGTGTGAATTTGTGAGCGCAGAGTAAATTTCTCAATTAAGTACTCAGGCAAGAGTTTATTAACACCTTTAAAGATCATTATGGCATTCATCAAGTAAAGTCTGTCATTAGCAGGCAGCCAATTTAGGGATACAATGTGCAAAGTAACGGTGCAAGTGCAATTTACATTGTATCAAGAAAAAAACAAGACCCTAGTAAGGCAGGCGAAACTTAAATGAAAAATTTCTACTCATTATCGTAATCTTCTACTTTTTTGTTTTTGGAGCGATTTGCTTGAGTGAGTAAATCCTCCCTAACCTTTTTGCCGTGACGTTTATACGAACACTGGGTTGGAGAATAACAATAATTAAGAGTGGGAAAATCATCAACACTGAATGTACACAAAGTTAGCTGAAAGAAGCCCCACATTGCATCTCGGGGAATTACTTTTCAAACATCTTCCCAGTGGCGGGGGGGGGGGGGGCAACCCCCTCTCATACTCTTCCCAAACGATACACAGCGCGCGTCTTAATTTAACTAGCCGCTTTGTGGCATGTTTTTCACGCAAACCGCCTACTTTTTGGATGGAACCCGCTACTCAAAAAAAAAAAAAAAAACAGCTGACAACCCTGCGGTGCTCAGTTGTTGATGTTGTTGTGTATTTAAAGAGGCTTAGTCATTACAGCAGCAAAACCTCTTGATACTACAGTTCACTTGACATGTGGAAACAGTGCCAAGTTCAGAGAGTTAAACCTCACATGGGACATTGCACAAAATAGGGCTAAATTGAGAGGTTGTTGCTGTGTTATGTCCCATTAGGACTAAGAGCTAAATAGATAATTATTATTAGAGGATAAAGTAAGTAAGTAAACGGTATTCTGCCATACATTTCCCACTTAAAGATTATAACGACTTGTTATGTATACCTTCTTACCTGTAGCAATTCAACTCCCAGATAATGACATTTGAAAACAGCATTCCAAGGTCTTCCAACCGAAAGGAATAAAACTAAGCACAAGACCGCAAGTACGCATTGCGGACCTATTTTTTTTAGTATATATCTTTACAGAGAACCTAGAAAGTAACTGAACGTTAAGGTATAGATGCAGCCAATTTGGTCTGAACATTTTTTCGTTTGTTTCGCGTTAACACTGGCTAACATTATCCGAAACATTGTTTACATCTGAAATGCGATCGATAAGGAAAAACTTTGTAGCTTTGCGACTGCCCTTTGTAGGTGACAAATAGTCTCTGTATTTACGGATCTTTACGCGACCGCGTCGGAAGTTGACAGAATATCAGGAATTATCTGCAGCTCAACAAAATAGTGATTGAGGACTTCAAAGTATAATAAATAGTCCTTATCACTAGTTGTCAAATCGGGCGCACCATTCCGAAACCAATTCATGTGCTTCTAATTCTAAGATTGTTGTCTACAAAGTTGATGGGGAAAGCCAAGTTTCAATAGCAGCTATTTGCGCCTTCAAGAGGAGGAGTTAAGGTTTCGAAGCATAAGCTCGTAATTGACAAGAGAGATCAAACTCAAATTTCTTTATCAAACCGATCGCGCATAATAGAATGTCTCAGTCACAAACGAAAAGAAATTTAGGGACGATTTATTCAAACTTATCGGAGGAACTGATTAAGGTTAATAAAAACCATCTTGCGCCAGCTGAGTAAACATGTCAGTAGGAAAATTAGGCCAGAATTGTTGGTAAACTGAACAGGAAAACAATTCTGGAAGCTAATTGAAATAAAAATAAAAAACATTTTGGCAACTACTTCAAGCGGGTTCGTTAAATAGAGTTCCGCCGCAGTGAGTTATTGAGAGTGATCGCTAGGCCTGGCGTCATATGTGGCTTGCTTCTCGTTCTCGTTCCGAGGTTTTTTTTTTATTGCTCTGTGTTCTCCGGATTTCTTCCCTTCTCAAAAACCAAAACTCGAAATTTTTAAAATTCTCATTGATCTGAGCCGGGCCGCATGCACCTTATGACGAGATAGTCTTCAGTGTTTTATTTGTTTCGTGAGTTGGCTATAAGTCTAAAGGAATCACGTAAATTTACGTTTATATTGCAAATAACAAATTTTAGTTCCTAACCATTTACTGTAGAGTGATAAAGTTACGAGACTAGCGTGCAGATTTAAGTGGGTTACTGATTTTCTCTGTACGTGGCTTGAGCTTTATTAAACCCCTCTTCGTGGCCGACGAAATAAATTATCAGTCAATGAATTTTCATCGAACCTCAAGGAAATGATTCGGCACAATATTAAAGTTCTTACATACTGACTGACTTAAGTCTGACTGACTGACTGACTGACTGACTGACTGAATGACTGTCTGACTGACTGTCTGACTGACTGTTTGACTGTGTGACTAACTGACTGACTGACTGACTGACTTAATCACTGGCTTACTTACTTGCGGTGGCCATGGTTATAAAATACTTTAGAGGATAGCTTAGTTATAATTTACGATAATAAAAAGATTGTTTGTTTACATTTTCAAGTATATATGGCCAGAGGACTTTATCTTCTATCCCTCGCGTTGATGTTGTTCTTGTTAAGTCACATCTTGGCGCAGGAACGCCGTGGATCTTACATGGAGAAAGTACATGAGAAAATGGAAGAACAACATGAGAAAAGGGACGAGAGGGAAGAGAAGATAGAAGCGCTCGAATTGAGGCGCCGAAAGAGGAGCGTACATGGTATATGATTTTTACATCTCGAGTTACTGTTGGATGATGGAAGATAAAAGGGACCGAAAATGAATTGAATTTGTTATTTCCTGTATATGCCTCAGTTCTAAAATCCGTTAATTAAATTCTTATCCCAGTGGCGGATCCAGACCTTGAGCTTAAGTGGGGGGGGGGGGGGGTATTCAGACCTTGAGCTAAGGGGGGCCGTTTTTTTTTTTTTTGCTTGCCATGCCGGCTTTTCTTTCTTCTGCGATTCTTTTTTACCCAAAATAAGGGGGCCCGGGCCCCCATCCTCCTTCCCTAGATCCGCCACTGTGTCCAACTCCAACGTGTTTGTGGAATGGGCTGGAAAGCGAGTCAGCCTGTCACGAACCGGGAAGGAATACTATGACCCCGTCAAAACCATCTTAATAAACACCTCACTGATGAATGGAACGGTTTGCCTGAGTCAGAGAATGAGAAACCGATCTTTTCAAAGTCAAATGACGAAATAATGAATGTCGATTGAATGATCTTATATATTAGGGCGCATGCTGCAGGAACCATACGCAAGCTGACACTCACGAAGCGACATTGAAAAATGAGGTCATTTTGTCCTGGTTTCATGACGCACAGATTCAAACCAGCTGGTCGAATTTTATGCACCGGCATGTTGCGGGAACAAAAATTAAATTTTATCTCCGCAACATATAATTTTTCAGTAAAAACGGTCATGCCACATAAAGAAAATATCGCTGCCACGTGACACCGCTTCAAGTCCTCTCAACATGTTCCCTATTGTGTGCCGACCGTAACTGTGTTTCGAGCCCCGGGGGTAAGGGGGTACTCCCTTATATGGGTTATATGGGTATGTGCGGCCCCAAAGGATATGGTTTTCAGCCATTCTGGTCATTAATAGGGTATCAATTTTGGCCATTTTGGTCATGAATAGGGTATGGATTTAGCACTCTTGTCTTGCACTGGGTATGTTCTTTTAGGAGAAGCTACTTTTTCATCATTATCGATAAGACCATGTCATCAACAAAGCCCTTCATATATTATGTTTAGGGCAACTGTGCCAGCCGCAACGGTCATATACAGGATATCGAGTTTTAATTGGTCAGGTCATAAAAAGGTTAGAAAAAATAGCAGATTTTGGTCATAAATGGGATAAGGTTTTGGGAAGCGGGCCGCACACCCTCACTCAATTTTTCTGGGAGTACCCCGACCGGGACTTCGAGCCCATCTCAAAAGGCATACAGAGCCGGTGAAACTGTTGTTTTTGAATATGAATAGTTTTTCAAAACAGGTAGTAAACTGTGTTAACAGAATGTTCTAATCGTTTTTTTCTTCTTCACAGTTTCTAGACCAGAACTTGGCAAGATGGAGGCAACTAATTTTTTTAATGGCTATAGTTATGATGATGACTACTGAGGTTTAATTGAACTGAGGCTTCGCCAAGTTGTAGCTTAAGTCGGAATATACTTACGTGAAATGTATTGTATTGATAGCAAATAAATGTTCCATATCCTGTTAATTATACCGTCACAGTCCCGTTAATTCCAATTAAAAAAGAATCCGGCTAATTTTCTCCTGAATATCCTTTAGTTCGTATAGTGTGATCGTCCGGGTGAGTGTACTACACTCACCTGGACGATACTCCTGATACTCCTACTACTGATACTCCTGGGTTCAAACCATTTACTGTGAATATCCTTTATTCCGTCAATTTTTCATTTATCCTCTATCTCAGTAATCTCTTAATCGGATGACTGTCAAAATTGCAAAAGACATTTTCCCCTGCGACTAGATATATATTTCACGAAAACAGTTAGTTCACACGAGGAGAGTTGCCCAGGGGCCTCACATGTCAATGCAACTCCTCGCGCTCGAGTGTCGTTTGAGCGCAAGCTGGTTTGATCGTTTACTCGTTGACCGGCCATCAAAGAAAAAGTTGCCAAATGTGGTGATTCAGGCTAATTCTCGTTTATGAACTTAATGGTTGATCGCTGATGCAGTAGGTTTAATAATTCCTTTCTATTGTCTTTTGCACGCCATGCGTGCCTTAGTTTGAGATTTCGCGGGAACAGTTGCCATGGTAGCAACTAATACAAACCGGCTCCAAATAAGGCTAAAAACGTCATTACTTAGGAAGATGGCGGTCGCAGTCGAAGACGAAATCTGAAGTTCTCCGCGCTTCTTCGCTTGTACTAACTAACTTATCACTACACTAAGGACAGCAACTTCACAAACAGCTTTCACTGTATGCGAGTGATGATTTTAGTAAGGATCGTGGTTTGATTCGCACGTAAAGTCTACACATGAACAGTTATGTTCTCAGCATGACAGTGCCGGTTCGTCGAAGGACGAAGGAAGTATTCATCAGTTTTCACCCTTAGCTTGGCAGTACCAGAACAAAAAAAACACACATCTAGCGAAACTAAAGAGGTGACACAATTGATTGCCATTCCAGGTAAGTTGAGTTAAACGGTGCTTAATTCAGAATATCGGGCGCTCGAGGGCTCTATTTCCCTAATTTTGTTTACATGTTTCGGTTGTTTGCCATGGACTGCACTGTTTGCATGATCATTCGCCAGGTGGAAATTAAGGTCAAGCTTACGTTATAACAGCAAAATTCTTACGTTTGTTCAAATTCCAAAAATTATTTCTTAATTGTTCTTCTAGCCTTATAGTTGTAGAAGGAAAATCTGAAATGTTTTAAGCTTATCTTTCTCGATCCTGTGCTCTGCGTAAAACTAAATAAATTCTTATCGGTGCGGCATACTAAATTATTAATCATCCTTGACCTGAACTCGGATACAACAATTCTGAGAAATATTAACCAATCACCAATCTTGTTCCGGGTCCTGCAGTAGTGCTAAAGCGAAATATGTGTCCTGACCTTCACAGAGCCTTCATTAGCAGGATAACTTTTTTCAACTTTTTTTTTGGTCGAAACGACAACTTTTTTCACGTTTGATGCGGAACCCCTGTCACAGTGATATGTGTATCCCCGTGATATGTGTATCCCCGCACACATATCACTAGTGATATGTGTATCCCCCGTGGGGATACACAAAACACTGATACGCGCCTGGACATTCAACGAACAAAATGGCGACTCGGTTGCGAGGTTCCGACGAGCGCTGTAAAGAGTAGAAGAAACCAGAAATGAATTCGCGCCCAACGGAGCAGATTAGGATTTCTTGAGTTTGGTTGAGTTCCAACCGACTCGATTGTATATCTGACTAAAACTTCGAACAGCGGATACGCATATCACTAATTATTTCATGGCGCAGTGATCTCAGTGTGTATCCCCTAAACACAGCCGTTAGATTGGCTATCTACCTGATCGAAGAAAATGGCCAATTATTGCCGAAACGTGCTGGCTGCTTACTCGCTATGACGTTTATACCCAGGTTGAGGTTTGCGGAGTTTGCAACTTGAATGTTTAAATATCTAAACTGAAATCGCGTGCAGGGGATACACATATCACTAATTATTTCATGGCGCAGTGATATGTGTATCCCCAGAAACACAACTGTTATAATATAGCGCATCAACCTTGTCAAAACTGCAGGCAATATTAGCACCCGACGTTTTTACACGGCTTGGGTTCACTGAAGTTTGAAACTCGATAATTCCATTAAAAACGCGTGCATGCGTGCACAGGATAATAAGGGATACACATATCACTGATTATTTCATGAACTAGTGATATGTGTATCCCCATGGACACAGCTGTTATATTGGGGACCGTTCATTTTTTATCAGGTAGGGGGGGCTGGTGGGATTTGGGGGGGGGGCATGCGAAAAAAAATGGCTTTCGAGGGGGGGCCATCCCAAAAAAATAAGGGAAAAAGGGGGGGTCACGTGAAATATTTTAGTAAAACTTTAAAATGGCATAATGTTTGAATATCAAAAAAATTGCTATAGAATAAACATAGAAGGCAGGATACAAATTTATTACAAACTTTCCTTCTGCTTTAAAAAAACGTTTGGCGACAAAAAAGCATTTGTAGCTACTGAGAAGAAGTACTTAACACTGTTATTTTCGAGTGCAACTTTCACTGGGACTCATCTTCATCTTCGCTGTCGTCGAGTTCTTCATCGCCGCTTGTGCTGCTATAGGAGTCTCTTTCACCGATGCTGCAAGAAGCAGCAATGCTTTCCGTCAGAGTGTACTCTTCAGGGTACATGAAGGTGTAAACATAATCTCTGACTTCCTGCTCAAGGTTGGTGGTGATTCTGCTTCTTGCAGCATTGGTGAAATAATTCCCTTCCAAGAGCTGTGCAATGTATGGCCCATCTTTTCTAAATAACGACGTGGCAACATCCTCAACTTTAATACACCCCTCCGGGACGGCCGTTCTAGGAGGGTACACAAGGCATTGTGGAAGATCATTTCCTAGCGGGTTTCCAACACAGATTCCATAAACTCGTTGGACGTTGTTTTCAGTCCGCTTCCTCTTTCTTTCATTTGACTTTCTGCGGTTTTCTTTTTTCCTTCTCCTTTTGTTGATGTGCTGTTTGAGTATGCCCTTGAATATGCTGTTATAATTGCTCTTCTTATTTCCTAGTGCTTCCATGTCCTGCGTGACCTTCATCAACTTAGCTTCTATACATTTGATCTGTTTTACATTAAAACTGTGGGCATTCATCAATTCAGATGAGGGAGATGCCAATGAGAGGCCAAGTGCCACACGCTCAGGGCGAGCCATAACTAGGAGATCCGAAATTGACTTCTCTTTCTTTTGATTTGTTTTTCAAACAACAGCTCTCTGTAGTATAGGGATTGTAAATATTGTCTTCACAGTGAGCACAAAACGTGAAGTAGGGGGATAATAGAGAAATATTTAAAAAGTTGAAATCTAAATATTGTTTGTTCAATTTTTTGGGGGGGGGGGTCATCCCAAAAAATGACCGCTATAAGGGGGGGGGGCATGTGAAAAAATTGGTAAGCTGAGGGGGGGTCATGTGATTTTTAAATGGTGCTTCCCAAATCCCACCAGCCCCCCCTCCCTCATAAAAAATGAACGGTCCCTTGGCTTTCTACCCAAGAAGAAAAATGCCCATAACATTTGCATTGTCAAAACTGGCTTGCTAGAAATATTCACACAAGGCATTTATTCGTAGCTTGGGATTTCTGGAGTTTCACTGACCTCGGTTGTACACCGTTGCCGACCGCATGCAGGGGATACACATATCACTAATTATTACATGGCGCAGTGATATGTGTATCCCCTGAAGACAGCCGTAATCTAGGCTAACTGCCGAAGAATGAACGTCGAATATTGTGAAACGTGCTAGCAATATTCGCAGTATAGCAATGTATACAGCTTGAGACTTTACATATCTTACAAAAAGTCGAACTGAAAAGCGGGTGCAGGGGATACACGAGTGCCACTAATCATTTTATGGCGATCGGGTCGAAGCCGTGATATGTGTTTCACTCCACGAATAATTCAGATGCAAACAAGGCGATGAACAGTGGAGAATATGCGTTACTCGAGGGGTGAGAATGCACCGCGCAATTAATATCGTCCTAGAAATCCGGTGCCGTGAAACTCAAATTGAAATATATCTAGATCCATTTGTTGTTCAACTTTAAATTCATTATATCCTGCTCGCAGAAAACCAGTTAGGATCAAGAACACAATTCCAGCAGCAGATACGTAAACTTTTTCAACTACAAAAATTGAGATTTGTGTTTTACTGAAGCCTGTTTGGGTTAGTCGTTCGTCCAGTAAGCGACCGGACGACGAGAGCACTTTCAAGGAGGATATTGCTTTTTAAAGTAGAGGGGAGGGGGGGTGGGGGATACACATATCACTGCTCGCCATTTTGGAGGGGATACACATATCACTAGTGATATGTGTGCGGGGATACACATATCACGGGGATACACATATCACTGTGACACCCCGTTAATACGACCACCTTCAGGCCACGGAAAATTGGTCGTATTAACGGGGTGGCTGTATTAAAGGGGTTCTTTAAATAAGAAAATGACTGACTGAGCCTTTTTTCGGGCCAGAATAAAGTGACTGCGATAACGAGGTGGTCGTATTAACAGGGTGGTGGTAATGCGGGGTTTTACCTGTATACATAAAAAGAAGAACAGAAGAAATGTTCAATTTGAGTCAGGAGACTCAAATGCTTAGTTGATAAATTGCTAAATTGATAAAACCGCCATAGCAAGTTTGTGAGCTGACATTTTAAGCTTTGTCCCTTCTTCAGAACAGAGTGAAGCATTGTGGGTTGTGTGTGTATGTGAATTAATACGCAGTGGAGTAGGGAATTACACTATTGGATGGAGCATGACAGCAAAAGATGCATGCACAAATAAAATACTAGAATATCAGCTTCACTGACTCATTTTGATTGTTAATGTACAGTCATGTACCTGTAGAGTTTCAAGTTGATAATACAATAACATGTATAAAGAATTTCACCTGCTTGCTGATATGGCACAAGTGGACAGTTTCTTTAGAAGTGAATAACATGAAATGGCTTGACTGAAGGCTTTTTCAGAAGAGGTGTGGGATTGCCATTAGTGTGTCCTGTTTTAACATGCAGTGTGGTCGGTCAAAAGTTTGTCAAATTCAAACTCGGTTATGTCAACAGAGTTCAACCCATGGATTGAGTTTGAATGAACTGGCAATTAAACCAGTCATTGATTGTAATAAAACATAGCACTTTTTGTGTTTACTTTATCAAACTAATCATAGTAAGTAAAGTTTGGAAATAAACAGTCCTGTGGAATGTATGTCCAGAAAGCAAGCATTATATGTTCAAATATCAACTTTTATGATTAAAAATATATCGTGAACTTGATCACAAAACTCAATCAAGCTCTATACATACAAGTAAATTGATCAAGGGCCTTAAGCATTAGACTAGAGTGTAGATAAGTGCAACAGCTTGCATGCATACATGCCTTCCCTGTGTCAGAAATTATGCATGTTTTTGTGCTGCAAGAACAATCGAAATAAACCCTAATGATGGCTTTGTTGTTGACAACACACTATTTGTAATCAACAACTAAAAGTAAATAGTCTACTTCTTAAAAACTAATAGTTCTCCTTCTCATTGGTCCTCTATCGTTCTGTAGGTATGTCATCTCAGTGTAACCTCCTTGGAGGGTGTTGGCATAGATTGTGTAGTTCCAGAAAATATCCATACCCCCACCACGGAGGGAATTTCACGTAAGCCCCCCCCAGCCTCTCTGGAATTTCCCTTTTTTGAACACAAAAGTAACCCCCCCCCACCCCTTTGGAATTTCCACAAGTATTATGTAGACCCCCCATACCCTCTGAAAAAATTGTTTTGGTAAGAAAGTGTGTTGAAGTTAAAGTAAATACCCCAAACACTTCACTGTCTGCATTGCACATCACTGCTGTTTATGCTCGCTCAATTGTAACATCTGAAGATCAACACAAAGAAAAAATACAGCAATTTATTTAAACATGCTTTAAAAGAAAATAGATAAAAATGGTAACTTGTCAAATTACCTTCCTATACGACTACTTCAATTTCTGTTGAAGGACTGATAAGTGTGGATGAAATTGACACCATGCTTTTATCGTGAACATGATCGCTAACACACCCGCGATGAAACCCAGTCTTACAGCAAAATTACATACAAATGGACAGGTAAACAAGAATAAGAAATTGTCAAGTTTGTAAAATCAACATCTTTTCTACTTTTGTAAAGAGACTAATTTTCACTACAGAAATTGGCTTCCACTCTACAGCTTTGAAGTCCGATGCGAAAACAAACTAGGCTTGTCACCAGTGCTTTCTGGTCCACATGGTGATGCCATGTAGACTGGTAACAAGTAATGGTGGCCATTTCCACGCAGTGGCACGTTCTTGGCATTTTTTAGCTTCCAAAGTGCTTTTTGAAGAAAGAGAATTTATTTCAAATAAATTATGATGCAATTCAAATACAAGCATTCAAGCTACTATTTTTTCATGTGAAAGATCTACTTCATAGGTAAGAAAGGATTTTTGACCAGCGAGATCGATACTTAGAGTCCGTATTGAATCGAAGGGCATCTGGAAATTAAATCAACCGTCCAAACCCCCTCCCCCCCAGAATTTCCTGGTCTTTGACCCCCCCACCCCTCCAGAATTTCCTGGGTATTTGACCCCCCCACCCCTCCGGAATTTCCAATTCCCTCCATGATGGGGGTATGGATATTTTCTGGAACCACACATTTTACATCTATGTTCTTCGCAGTTCATGTTCATTATTGAATGGCATGACTTTATATTCTTGACTATCTTTTAGCCTTGAAAGAACTATGGCAGAAGCGGTCAAAGTTATTGTGCGCTGTCGTCCTCTTAACCAACGCGAAAAGGACTTAAATTGCGAAGTAGTAGTACAGATGGACTCATCTACTGGACAGTGTGGTTTGAGCAAACCTGGAGATAAGACTCAACCTCCAAAGATGTTCACATTTGATGGTGCTTATTACATTGACTCTACCACTGAAACAATTTACAGTGATATCTGTTTTCCTTTGGTTGATGGCGTGTTAGAAGGGTACAATGGTACTGTATTTGCATACGGTCAGACAGGCTGTGGAAAGTCCTTCAGCATGCAGGGAATAACTGACCCTCCAACACAGAGGGGTATAATCCCACGGGCATTTGAGCACATCTTTGATGCCATTCAAGTTGCTGAGAATATGAAGTTCCTGGTTCATGCGTCGTACCTAGAGATTTACAATGAAGAAATCAGGGACCTTCTCGGCAAGGATCATAAATCCAAGTTGGAACTGAAGGAGCATCCTGAAAGGGGGGTCTATGTGAAGGACCTCACTCTTCACCCTGTTCACAGTGTACCTGAAATGGAGAAGGTTATGGATCTCGGGAGTAAAAACCGATCAGTTGGCGCTACTCTCATGAATGCTGACTCATCAAGATCACATTCAATTTTCACGATTAACATAGAGATCATGGAGACAGCAGATGAGAGCGGCGAGCACATTAGAGCTGGTAAACTTAACCTTGTGGACTTGGCCGGAAGCGAGAGGCAATCCAAGACTGGTGCTACGGGTGATCGGCTCAAGGAGGCCACAAAGATTAACTTGTCGTTGTCAGCATTGGGTAATGTAATATCTGCTTTGGTAGATGGAAAGTCAACTCACATTCCTTATCGTGACTCCAAGTTAACCAGACTGCTCCAGGTAAGTGGAAGTTGCTAGAAGTGCTTTATTTTGCACCAATGTTGGTGGTCTGAAATGTTTGCAGAGATCTGCCCCTAAACCAAACCGGCCCCAGTTATGTGAAGGCTGGATAAGGTTATCCACTGGCTAAATCACTGTCCAGTGGGTATGTGTTAAGAAAACAAACCAGGTTATCCACTGGATAGCGATTTATCTGGTGGATTGTGTTATCTACCTTTCGAACAACCCAGGGCTGGGCTATTTTAGGTGTACTATACATGTAGATATATCTTAATTTAGCAAATCTGTATGAAGGCTCAGTCTCCAGCTGTGGGTGTTTCGGTGCACCCGCAATCCTGTTTATCCCCACAGTGCCCAGCCGGGAAGTTGGGGAGGATCGCGTGCACACCAAAACACCCATGGCTGGAGACTTGGCCTAATCTGTTTGTGGTTAGACTGTTGTGTATATGCATGTAGCTCATGGCTGAGTCCAAGGTCGTAAAGAAGTAGTACAGATGGACTCAGTATATTGTCAAAGAACCAATATACTTGTAAAACGTTGTTTACAACACACTATGACAGGCTGTTAACCAGTGCAGTGGAGGTGATAAACCTGGCCTGAATTTAAGAACATCTTATCTCAATTAGTGGTAGATGCAACTACAGTCTAGTTGTTAGTGTGCTAGGCTCTGGATTAAATGCCCTGGGATTCAAGTCCTGGCCAGAATCATTGTGTCGTGGTTTTGGTCAAGTTAGTTAGTTTTCTCTCACAATGCCTTTCTCCACCCAGGTGTGCTGTAAATGAGTACCAAGGAATTACATGTACAGTACATGTACATGTAGATGCTGGGGTGGGCCAGATTATCACATGGTGATTTCACGTCTCGGAAACCAAAGATACAGTGGTTTCATGAAGGGCTGGGCACCTGGCAAACTGACCAGCTGTGAGAATGATTTTGTCTGCCTGGGTTGACGATCTACATGTACATGTAGCTGAAAGTTTTACTCTTAAAGAAGTTCAGTTCAAACAGTTTTGCCTGCCTGTGAAGACCAGTTGCTCTCCTGCTGACAGCATTAGTGAAACTCCTGCAGATACATGTACACCTGTAGCGGACAGGTGTACTTAGTGGTTAGCGGCCACTAAGCTTAAAATCAGACCATACACGAACCTTTCATTCAATTATGCATCCATTAATCAAACAAGAACAACAATTGACTGGTAAATTCTCTATTTCAGGACTCACTGGGTGGAAACACAAAGACACTCATGGTGGCATGTCTGAGCCCAGCTGACAACAACTATGACGAGACCCTGAGTACATTGCGTTATGCAAATCGTGCAAAGAACATCAAGAACAAGCCAAAGATCAATGAAGATCCAAAGGATGCTCTTCTCAGGGAATATCAAGAGGAAATCCAGAAACTGAAAGCCATGTTGATGGGTCAGATGGCAGTTCCAGCAGACTTTGGGACAGGTGTGATATTTGAAATGGTTTAATGCTTTAATTTTAAAAACATGTATGGTAATTTCTCAGGGGTTTCCAGGGTTGTAACTAAGAAAATAGTCTTTCAGCTAAGAATTTCATTGAGCCAGTCATCATTTTTTGCGAGAGACCTGGAAGAAACTTTTGTCCCCGCTCTTTTGCAACACCTTGAATGCGAGGCTACCAAGCTTCATGTTTACACGATGGCGGACGCAGTACATGGAAAGAGAACACACTAAACAAGTGCTCAAAACAAGATTTATTTCAATTATTTTACTTGTTATAGTGGCATCCATACTCAAGTAGTCGGGAATTTATTCCAAACTTCTCATTTTGATGGTTCGATTTACACTGTATATCAAATGATTGTATATGTATAACCTACACTGTGTAAAAACTGTTTGTTGCCCTTTACCGAGTGATTGCCCTTCAAAATCCAGCCAGTGATCACCTCTATTCTGCTGGAAGCTGGTGCTTAGCGACAACCCTAGGTTTCATTAAGGGTCAGGTACGGGGCAAATTGACCGGCTGTGAGAACGAATTTGCCTACCTGGTTTGACCATCTAGAGGAAAGTTTTCTTATGAAGAAGTTCAGTTCAAATACATGTAGTTTTGCCCGCCTGTGAAAACCAGTTACCCTCTAGCTGAAAACATCAATGACCAAGCTTATGTAACATTCCTTGGGCAGATTTGTTAGAAGTAAAATGCAGCTGAATACACTGTAGTATGGTATGCAGTGAACTCTCTCTAAACGGACACATTTTGGTGTGGCTCTAGTTACATGTAACGAAACTGCCTGGTTTTGAGACGTGTCCATGTTACGGAGAGTTAAGTTATAGAGAAACAAGTGAAATCCAGTCAGCACTCTGCCTTAGAGAATTGTCCACCTACACTGTAACAGTCTTTTTTGAGACAGTTCACTGTGAAATAAGTGCTTCGGAGTCCCAGTGGAACACCCTATCCAAACATTCACTGAGTCGCCTTCCTCTTTGCATCACTCTGTCATGTGACAAGATGGTGGTGGAACAATAATGGATGTCAGAAGTGGAAGAGAGAGTGATAAAATTGTAGTAAGACTGAAAGCTAATTTTGAGATCACTTGGCCTCGTTTTGCGAAGGTTGGATAATGCTTTCCACTGGAAAAATCGCTATCTATCTATCTTAGTTTACTCTGACACTATATTCACTGGATGTCATCTTATTCAGAGGATGGCATTATGCACCCTTTGACCAACTGGGCTATGAAGTTTTGATTCGAGTTTTGATGAGAGTTTGGGTATTTGAAGAATTTGTAGGATTTATATGAGAAAAGTTGTTGAGTGGCAAAGGTCACCAATCTGGGGTGAATACAGGATTTTAGAGAAGGGGGTTTGAGATACGGACTGCTGAAGGCGATCCCCTGTAGGGGGATCCGGGGGCATTCTCAGCCGTAAAATTTTTAAAATCGAGGTCCTCGGAAATGGGATTTCGGGCACTCTGAGGCCAAGTCAGTGTGTTATAATGTCTCAAATTTTAAATTTAGGGGGTTCGACCGAACCCCCCAAACCACCCCTAGATCCGCCTCAGGGTTGTCAATCCATATACACTTGCTTAACTGGGCATGTTCTCTTTCAAGCTGTCATCTAATTTTTTTTTCACAGCTACAGCAGGTTCATCTGCTGTTCCTGCTCGATCTATAGCGGCTCCGCCCCGAGCTACTCAATCTCAGGATCACTCTGCCTTAGTTGCCATGGAAACCGAGAACCTCAAAAAAGAGTACGAGGCAAAACTGGCAGATATGAAGTCGTCTTATGAAGCAGAACTTATGTCTAAACAGAAGCTACAGGAAGAAATGGAACGGCTGAAGAATGATTATAACAGAAAGGTTCACAATGTTGAGGAGCATTACGGGAGTTCTACAGCTGGGACCACAGTTGCCCCTGTAGGGGTGGGTGGGGGAGGTGTGCCAGCAGACAGTGCTATTAGTGTGATTGCATTGGCAAATGAACTGGTAAGTTAAAAGAAATATCTATGAAAATACCTCTGCCATAACTCTAACTCTATGTATGAGGATAACTCTGCCAATCGAAGCTGCTGGTGCGTGTAACCGCTCTATAGACCCTTCACATGAAATGCTTTCATTCTTTCTATTAGGATCAACGGCCTTCCATTGTGTCGACTGAGGGCTCAAATGCAGCGTTTAACGTGGTATCAGGACCACTTCAAGGGATGCAGGACTCGAGCAAAGATCAGAGCATGTTGCAAACTGTACAAGGCAAGGCTATCAAGGGTGTTCAAGAGGTCAAGAACTTAATACCAGGGTTGGAAGATTTACACTTCCTAAGTCAAGGTCTTCCCAATGATGCGCTGGTAAAAAGGCTGCAGGAACTTCAGGAAAAGTTTGTTGGTGGTGAGAAGAAAAACGATCAGAAATTGAAAGAGAAAAGAAAGGCGAGGAAGAACTATGCTTTGTCGCAAAGAGAGAAACTGGCGAAGGCGGCGAAGAAGATGGAAGATGATGGTATAATGGTCAAAGTTTACGACAATTTGCAAGATGAGATCAAAGTAAAGAATAATGTCATTAACCAGATGGAAGGAAAATTGAAATCCGCGCAATCCGAGATAGACGATCTGCAGACTGAATTTGAACGCGATCGTGAAGATTACTTAGAAACGATTCGAAAGCAGGAGCAAATTATCAAGCTTCAACAACAGATTCTGGACAAGATCCAGCCATGCATACGACGCGACTGTAACTATTACAACATCGATAAGGTTCGATCGGAGAGCACGTGGGATGAAGAAGCCGGCAAGTGGAACATCCCTGAGCTAGTCATTACAAAGACAACGCTTCCTACCCCTGGGATTATGCCGGGTGCAAGCACCCCACCCCGGGGCCTGAAATCGCCCGTTAACAGACCCCAGGTCAATAACCAGGGACAAGTTGTCAATGGACACTTAGGGGGGTACCCTGAGGAGCCAAGCGAGGATCGTTTTCTTCAGCATTTGTCGCGGAGCTCTCATGAAGATTACGCGTCGAGTTATTTTAAACCTAAAAGAGCTGACCGGTTATTAGCTGAGAACACCAAATTTGAACGATACGACAAGCGAGAGTCATCTCCCTCGGGTGGAACACGTCCGCAGCTCGGATTTCCGGGTACCGGGGGATCGAGCGGAACGTTGAACAACAATTTTCCCCCGGGGAGCGGAGGTAGTATTGGCGGGATGCCCGCTATGGGAAGACCGGTTAGATTGGAATCACTACACATGCCGGGGGAAAGGGAAAAGAAGAAAAAGAAACACAAGAATTTAGACGAAAGAAAGAGAGACGACTGGTCATAGAACAATGCCAGGTAATGGTTAGGAGGTTTGAAAATAATCGCGCGCGTCGTGGGTGATAATTACTTATAGTAACGTTTAGGTAGATCTTTGTTTTGTTGTGTTTTGTTGAATTTGATTCCTAGCCTCGCCCTTTCATAGACGCGTAAAGAACAAATGGAAGGCAGCGCTAGAGAGCTCGGCGTGATGCGTACATGAAGTCAGTCATAATCATTGTAATGCCCCTTCTTGTATTGGTTTTATCACATTCGATCGAATCAGAGCCGACAGATTTTACCAAGAAATAGATCTTGATCCGCGTCCGTCCTCAAATGTCAAGTGAGCTATTATGTTAGAGTTAAGATTCGACAAGGAATCAAAAAGTTGTGCTCAAAATCTAATTTATATATGTGTAGCTAGTTATGAGTGTATTTCAGTGTACCGTTCCTGGTGAATTAATATATTTCCGAGTGCATGCACTTACAGTGTAAATTATCTATGGTATGCCGGCAGTCCTGCTATCACAGATGCAGATGAACACGTAAAATGGTTGACGGGATTGTACATTCAAAGAAGTTGTAAATTATGTATAATAATTTCACCTGTGTTGAATGGTCATGACTTTGGGGTTTCTTTAGGTTTCAGTCAATGTTGAAAAAAAAAAAAAAGAAAAACGTAATGCGTCTATTGTAGATGAAGCAGCGCGTTTAAAAGTTGAACCCAAGAATAATACGAAGTCTGTGACACAATGTTTTGCGCTTCTGGCTCTTAATCGTAATCTAAATTTTTCAAAACTATTTTGCTTCATTCATGTCCTTTAGGTCCCTTGTCTCCATACTTGTACAGTTCATTGTTTTAGAACTTTTGAAAAAAAATTCAATGTTTTTTTGACTCGACGCAGTGAATTTCTCAAATGCTACAACTGCCGTTTTCCAATCAGATTAACTTAGATAGTTGTGAAGTGAAAGCTTGTGAGTTTGGGGGCGAATTCATGTGACCTTTTTAGTACAGTTGCGGCTATGCCATCAAGCCGCATTTGTACTTTGAACTTATCAGGCAACCTCTGCTGTATCATCAGCAACCCTTTGACTACATTTATTTTGTTCTCATATGGACTCTAAATCCCATAAGTTCAATAGGCCACAATTCTTAGGTCGTGCTTTCGTCTAGAGTGATATATGTAATATTCTGATGGTTTACACAAATAAAGATTGTGTGTGCATTCGTTATAATTCCAAATTT